>NC_057934.1:3542316-3565818 GCF_018555375.3 Anguilla rostrata | reverse complement strand
CACTGCTGCTGGGCTCTGTGCCATCCTGTGTTAAAATCATTAACTATCAATTCATTTAGAAATGTGATATATTATGTCAGCGCACTGCTTCAGAACAACACATGTCACGCCAAGGAGAGATTATGAAGCATAGTTACTGGAAATGATTCAATATTACATTCATAATTTAAAGTTTGGATACTCTGAAATATATTAATATCTTTGGTAATTGTTTTGATTTGAGAGTATGAACATATTTATAATAATCTAACAGGGCTCAGTGTTCCAGATCAGTGCCTCCCCCCTCAGCACCTGCAGCAGGTCCCAGCTGCAGCAATGCAGTCTCTGTGCAGTCTGACTGAGGGAGGTTTTTGTACGGCTCTCTATCACTGTGTGAACGGTGTGCTATAGCCCTGTTGACAGTAATAATCTCCTGCATCTTCAGCCTGGACTCCAGTGATTTTCAGTGTGTACTGAGTCCCAGATCCACTCCCACTGAAACGATCAGGGATCCCAGACTGGTGACTTGTGGCATGAAAAATCAGAAGTTTAGGAGCCTGACCAGGTTTCTGCAGGTACCAGTTGAGAACGTTGCTCACACTCTGACTGGCTGTACAGCTGATAGAGACAGTCTCTCCCAGCTGAACAGACCGAGCTGCTGGAGACTGAGTCAGACGTATATCTGCCATTGATCCTGAAAAAGAACAAAATGGAAATGGATGCCAATGCAGATTTATATTGTCAATTTATGCAGAATTATTTTTGTGAATTTGACTTGACAAAATGCCAATTGTTGTGAGAACATTTGTGTTGTGAAAAAGTAAACAAAAAAGAAAAGAACTTGAAAATCTCAAGTTAAAATGGATCCATCTTTCTTACCCTGTACAAGGAGTCCCAGCATCACCAGCAGTAGAAAGTTTGACATCATCATAACGCTGCCTGTGTCAGTGTCTGTGAAAGGACTGGACAGTCACTGATCAGCGCTGGGGGTCTTAAAGTGTGTGAAACAGTGAGGCAGGACAGGTATGCAAAGCCCCTTCCTCTATACAAATCCTGTCACACAAAGTTAGAGGAGCTCTGATGTGTGAACAGCAGTGGGTCTATAGAGGGCTGGGACATGTGCTGTTTTTACCCTGTTAAACATTTAAATGTCAATATTACTATTTTTTGCATTGTAATTTCTGATTTTACAAGCATAACTGGTGAAGACTGGGAGGCTGAATATGGCTTATCATTGCGTAAAATATGAGCTGAATGAATTCACGGTACATGTTAAGATTGTAGTATCTTTGTGGGAGTTTGGAAAGTCAAAGACATCAGTCAGGTACTGGGAAATATTCAGTTACAATACATCCATTTAGAATCAATGAAAAGTGAAATTCTGAATTATTTTGAATGTTTCCTGATATCACTGATATCATCTCTCACAGTTTTAATGCAGTTGTATTGTGACAACTAGCAATGAAGATGCTTCTTTTTAAATATTGTGAAAACTAAGCACACTGTGGAAAACTTATTCCATGATTTAAGTCAGGTTTTAGTGTCATTTTTGTCCTAAATTGTAATTCCTCCATCAGTCCTGGAGAGCTCAGAAAATCCTGCTCTTCCCCGTGTGCAGCCAGCAGGCGCTAATTCTCATTTAGCTCTCAGCCAGCTGAGCAGCGCAGCCACTGAATCTGGGAGCTCACACTGCGCAGCTGGCACAGGCAGACTGCAGGCACACAGTCACCCAGAGGAATCGCTTTTCCTCAGAGAGAAAGGGACGACTGAGCTGAAGGAGTCCCTCCCTCCCTCCTGTGGTGACCTCACAGATAATGATATGATCCCTTCTGCACAGCGGCTCACCGGATTGGTCAGCGGTGCTGTCAGACTGTAGCATGTGCTCCTTTATTACGGGGTTGGAGGATGGGATCAGAAGCAGCAGTGGAGCTCTCTGATTGTTCAGGCTGTGTAGCAGCAGCCTGTGTAAGCTGTGCTGGGAGAGCTCTGGACTGAGTGACTCCACTGTGCTGGACTGCCTGCAGTTCACTGCTGCTGGGCTCTGTGCCATCCTGTGTTAAACTCATTAACTATCAATTCATTTAGAAATGTGATATTTTATGTCAGTGCACTGCTTCAAAACAACACATGTCTATTGGCCAGGGTGAGATAAAGAGAAGTCCTTGAATATTCTTCAACATTGTATTCCTAATTAATAGTTTGGATTCTCTGAAACATATTAAAATATATGGTAATTGTTTTGATTTGAGAGTATGAACATATTTATAATAATCCACCACAGCTCAGTGTTCCAGATCAGCGCCTCCCCCCTCAGCACCTGCAGTAGGTCCCAGCTGCAGCAGTGCAGTCTCTGTGCAGTCTGACTGAGGGAGGTTTTTGTACGGCTCTCTAACACTGTGTGATGGTACAAGGCTTTGCCTGCTGACAGTAATAATCTCCTGCATCTTCAGCCTGGACTCCAGTGATTTTCAGTGTGAACTGAGTCCCAGATCCACTCGCACTGAAACGATCAGGAATCCCAGACTGGCGATCTGTGGCCCAACAAATCAGAAGTTTAGGAGCCTGACCAGGTTTCTGCAGGTACCAGTGGAGCCAATTGCTCACACTCTCACTGGCTGTACAGCTGATAGAGACAGTGTCTCCCAGCTGAACAGACCGAGCTGCTGGAGACTGAGTCAGGATTATATCTGCCATTGATCCTGAAATTGAAAAAAAATGAAAATGGATGTCAATGCACATTAATCTATACAGATAAATCTTCATAAGTAACATGCAATATTCTGACAATGTTAACACTGGTAACTCGGTTTAAAAAATATATATTTTTTTTAAGTAAGCAAAGAAAACGTGAACTACAACCAAAATTCCAAGTTAAAATGGATCCATCTATCTTACCCTGTACAAGGAGTCCCAGCATCACCAGCAGTACAAAGTATGACATCATCATAATGCTACCTGTGTCAGTGTCTGTGAAAGGACTGGACAGTCACTGATCAGTACTGGGGGTCTTAAAGTGTGTGGAGCAGTGAGGCAGGACAGGTATGCCCCTTCCTCTATACAAATCCTGTCACACACAGTTAGAGGAGCTCTGATGTGTGAACAGCAGTGGGTCTACTGAGGGCTGGGACATGTGCTGTTTTTACCCAGTTAAACACTCAAATATCAATAATACTATTTTTGGCATTGTACTGTATGAGTTTAGAAGTTTAACTGATGAAGACAGGCTGGCTGAATATGACTTATCATTGAGTGAAATATGTGTTGAATAAATTCACGTTGCATGTTATGATTGCAGTTTCTTAATGGGAGTTTGGAAAGTCAAAGACATCAGTCAGGCGCAGGGAATTATTCAGTTGCAGTCCATCCATTTGGAATTAATGAAAAGTGAAATGCAATATTCTTATGACTGTTCACTGAATTCACACATTCTCAGTTTGTAAATTGCATGATAAATAAAGCTACCATCAATGCACATTTCAAGTTCATCCTTCATCTTTGAGCTTAATCATTACATTTATTTTACTAAATTACAGCCGTAACTCAATGGTTTACAAAGGGAGTGATGCAGTAATCACTGTCTGTATGGTGTGTGAAAGGCCCCTTATGTGTCCTGTAGTCACACAGGCAGATCATGCTCATCTCCTGCTGAACAAGGTGAGGTACTCCAGAGTGACTGCTTTACTGGTATTCATGATTTTAATCCTGTGTGAATCAGACATGTTTGCTGGTTTTACTTACCTGCTGTTTAAAACTTTTTTGCACACAATGCTACATTTTCTCACGGAATGCAAATGTGTTCTGGTAATTCTAATCCAGCACTGAATCCATGCCTTAATTATAAGAGATGCATGTGCAACTGCTTAATGTAGCTCACATTTAAAAATCACTAATTTCATGTCATGTGACTTTGTCATGGAATTTGATTCAGGTTGTTTTGTATAAAGTAAAACGCTTTAATGATGGTAAATAAAAATGATATTTGCTACTTTAATTCTTGGTAAACACCGAAGGAAATATGATTTGTAATCACTCGCTTCAGTGACACAATTGCACCATGACCATTTTCACTGATTATCACAAAAATGATGATCAGGGAAATCAAAAAAATGATATCTCAGAAAACAATAAAATCTGATACTGTGATTCAGTCCAGAACAGCTGCGATGAAACCAAGATTCCACCAGAACAGATGCACATTTAATAATACATTATCATGTATGTATTGAATACATAGTCATAATATCTTTTCTGGAAGCAATTCATTTGAAATCCAGCTCATTCCACCTGTGGGCAAATGTACACATCCTCTGCAATAGTCTGAACTCAAGAGCAACATGGGCCCCCTACAGCCCAGTTGGCAGTACTGCTGTCCCAGATCAGTGCCTCCCCCCTCAGCACCTGCAGTAGGTCCCAGCTGCAGCAGTGCAGTCTCTGTGCAGTCTGACTGAGGGAGGTTTTTGTACGGCTCTCTATCACTGTGTGTACGGCCTGCTATAGCGCTGCTGACAGTAATAATCTCCTGCATCTTCAGCCTGGACTCCAGTGATTTTCAGTGTGAACTGAGTCTCAGATCCACTCCCACTGAAACGATCAGGAGTCCCAGCCTGGCAAGTTGTGGCCCAGTAAATCAGAAGTTTAGGAGCCTGACCAGGTTTCTGCAGGTACCAGTTGAGAAAGCTCATGCTATAACCGGAGTAGTAAACACCCTGACTGGCTGTACAGCTGATAGAGACAGTGTCTCCCAGCTGAACAGACCGAGCTGCTGGAGACTGAGTCAGGATTATATCTGCCATTGATCCTGAAATTGAAAAAAAAGAAAATGAATGTCAATGCAAATTAAGCTATGCAGATAAATTTTGGTAAGCAAAATGCAATATTATGGCAATTTTGACAGGACAACAATGGTAAGACTTGTATAAACATTCATGTTTAGAAAAGCAAGAAAAGAAAATGTGAACTAAAATCAAAATTCCAAATTACAATGGATCCATCTTTCTCACCGTGTACAAGGAGTCCCAGCATCACCAGCAGTAGAAAGTTTGACTTCATAATGCTGCCTATGTCAGTGTCTGTGAAAGGACTGGACAGTCACTGATCAGCACTGGGGGTCTTAAAGTGTGTGGAGCAGTGAGGCAGGACAGGTATGCAAAGCCTCTTCCTCTATACAAATCCTGTCACACACAGTTAGAGGAGCTCTGATGTGTGAACAGCAGTGGGTCTATAGAGCGCTGGGACACATGCTGTTTTTACACAGTTAAATGTTTAAATGTTAATATTAATGTGTTTTTACATTGTATTGTATGATTATAGATGAGTAACTGGTGATGGCTGGCTGAATATGTCGTATAATTGTAAAAAAATGTGCTTAAAACATTTACATATTGTGTGTTCTGACATCAGGGTCATTGCAAAAGTTCAGAAAATCAAGGACATCCGTCAGGAATTATTTTTTACAATATATCCTTATGCAACTAATGAAAAGTGAAATACTGTATAATTGTATATGTTTTCTGACTTCATTCAAAGAACCTTTATTCTCAGATTATAATGCAGTTGTATAATGAGAACTAGCAATAAAGATGCTTCCATTTAAATACTGTGAAAACTAAGCTGACTGTGGAAAACTTATTCCATGATTACAGTCAGGTTTTAGTGTCATTTTTGTCCTAAACTGTAATTCCTCCATCAGTCCTGAAGAGCTCAGAAAATCCTGCTCTTCCCCGTGTGCAGCCAGCAGCCGCTAATTCTCATTTAGCTCTCAGCCAGCTGAGCAGCGCAGCCACTGAATCTGGGAGCTCACACTGCGCAGCTGGCACAGGCAGACTGCAGGCACACAGTCACCCAGAGGAATCGCTTTTCCTCAGAGAGAAAGGGACGACTGAGCTGAAGGAGTCCCTCCCTCCCTCCTGTGGTGACCTCACAGATAATGATATGATCCCTTCTGCACAGCGGCTCACCGGATTGGTCAGCGGTGCTGTCAGACTGTAGCTTGTGCTCCTTTATTACGGGGTTGGAGGATCGGATCAGAAGCAGCAGTGGAGCTCTCTGATTGGTCAGGGTGTGTAGCAGCAGCCTGTGTAAGGTGTGCTGGGAGAGCTCTGGACTGAGCGACTCCACTGTGCTGGACTGCCTGCAGTTCACTGCTGCTGGGCTCTGTGCCATCCTGTGTTAAACTCATTAACTGTTAATGAATTTAGAAATGTGATATTTTATGTCAAAGCACTGCTTCAGAACAACACATGTCCATTGGTCAGGGAGTGATTATAAATCAAAGTCATTGGAAATTCTTCGACATTGTATTCCTAATTAAAAGTTTGGATACTCTGAAATATATTAAAATATATGGTAATTGTTTTGATTTGAGAATATAAACATTTTTATAATAATCCACCACAGCTCAGTGTTCCACATCAGTGCCTCCCCCCTCAGCACCTGCAGTAGGTCCCAGCTGCAGCAGTGCAGTCTCTGTGCAGTCTGACTGAGGGAGGTTTTTGTACGGCTCTCTAACACTGTGTGAATGGAAAGCTGTTGCACTGCTGACAGTAATAATCTCCTGCATCTTCAGCCTGGACTCCAGTGATTTTCAGTGTGAACTGAGTCCCAGATCCACTCCCACTGAAACGATCAGGAGTCCCAGTCTGGCGAGTTGTGGCAAGATATATCAGAAGTTTAGGAGCCTGACCAGGTTTCTGTAGGTACCAGTTTAGACAAGTGCTCACACTCTCACTGGCTGTACAGCTGATGGAGACAGTCTCTCCCAGCTGAACAGACCGAGCTGCTGGGTCCTGAGTCAGAACTTTATCTGCCTTTGATTCTGAAACACAAAACATGGAAATGGATGTCAATGCATATTAATATTTTCAATGTGCTCAATTCTGGTACATTTGACTAGGCTATGACTGCGACTTGTGTAAAAAATGTTTTTTTTTGTGAAAAGACACAAACTGAAATGTGAACTACAACAAAAATCTCAAGGTAAAATGGATGCATTTTTCTCACCTTGTACAAGGAGTCCAAGCATCACCAGCAGTAGATAGACTGACATCATCATAATGCTGCCTGTGTCAGTGTCTGTGGAAGGACTGGACAGTCACTGATCAGTGCTGGGGGTCTTAAAGTGTTTGGAGCAGTGAGGCAGGACAGGTATGCAAAGCCCCTTCCTCTATACAAATCCTGTCACACACAGTTAGTGGAGTTCTGATGTGTGAACAGTAGTGGGTCTATAGAGGGCTGGGACACGTGCTCTATTCACTGCTGTCTTTACCTACTGTGATCTCTCTTACTCACTCTTTCTCTCTCCCTTTCCTTCTCTCTCTCTCTCTCTCTCCCACTCACCTGATTCCCAGTGTGTGCAGGACCATGGACAGCAGCCGCTGGCCAGAGTGGCCAGATAAAAGGGTCACTGCCCAGAGGCTGGGGATCTCCCTCTGGTACTGCTTCACTAGCGCTGTGTGATCGTCCCCACAGATGCTGATCAAAGCCTGGAAGCCTATGGCTCTCTGAACTCATGAACCTGGTGTTCTGTTCTCACCCGCAAACTCTTCACTACATCTGAAGACATTTGGAAACCACCTCACAGATTTAAAAAAAAAAAAAAAAAACAGGAATAATTGAAGTCTAAATTGTCTAGTTCAGTGAAGTGCAGTTTTGAGGGTCCAGGTGATACATCTGGAGATCCAGGCTATGTTGAGGCTTGGCTTGGGGAGGAGTGAATCTGCAGCGGTCCATGACTATGAAGAGAGGGACAGGGATCCAGCAATCACTTGAACTCAGGGCAAGGAAACAAAGCTGAATTGATCTGTGAACTCAGGGCAAGTGAGGGCAAGGATCCCCAGGGGGAAATAAACAAAGAAAATGAAGTTAGCCACTATATATATTTTCAACACACAAGGAGTCAAGGAATACACAGAGGATGTATTGATTACTTTAACAGACTGTGATCCTTCAGTGACCCAGGATTGAAACTTACACTTTCATATCAGTATCCCTATCCCTGGGGTAGAAACTGCACTGATCAAGACGAAACTATAAATTCAGTTAAAGTGGCCATCGTATCAAGAATGCTTTCCGTTCAAGTTGTGTTCAAAATAAGGTCTAAGTAAGACTAAGAAAAATACAAATTAAAAAAGGTTGAATGATTACCTGTATGGCTGTCCATGGCATTGAATTCCTCCGGGATTCGACAATAGCAGGAAACTATGACGCTATCCAAAGAGGAGGTGAAGAGCGCTCCTCTGCTCATCTCGCGCTACTACACCTGTCACCGTAGCATCATTTATCATTTCCTACGAATCGAAGAGCATTTGTCATAGAAAGAGTTTTGAAACATATTTAATATTGATGACTCTGACACCGTAACGACTTGCGTTGATAAGCTTAACAAACATCATCTTAATTGTCGTTCTAAGATTCTCCAGCAGGGGACCTCCTAGCGCTACACATGTCTGACGGGTCAGCAGTGTGAACAACAGGCAGGTTTTTGTGCAGCCGGTTAATCAGACTGAATCACTGTGGTGGACTTTCGGTGGCGGGACCAAACTGGAAGTCGGCAGTAAGTGGCTATACAAACAAGTCTTTTCAACATTTTCCGCAAAAATATTAGAAGATTCGATCTGTTTTGATACATTCATTTTACATTAAGTTTCTGCGGGTTTTTTGCATTTTACGTTCCACATTCTCTTTTCTGCCGGCTGAATCAGTTGTTGAAGTTGAACTAGAAATAAAATAAAAGATATGCATTTGAAAAGTTCAAAAGAGCACGATACATTTGCGTCGGATACATACAAATAGAAGTACATGGAACAAAGTGTTTTACAAGCGAATCGTTGATACATTTTAAAAGATGCGTGAAATCGTAAAGAATGGAAAAACCAACGGACGGCTGTGTCTCTTGAGTGAGAGGTTTTTGTACGGCGGGTGAATGAGTCTGTATCACTGTGGTACACTTTCGGTGGCGGCACAAAACTGTCAGTTGGACGTAAGTAATTCTCTTCCACATCCCCCACTGTCGATGTTTTTGCCTTCTTTTTTTAATATGCTGTAATTTTCCGACGTTCGATGTCGTGAATCAAATGTGTAATTCTGGAGAATCGTGAATTTAAAACAGATATGTTATAGTTATATTGTCAAATGATTTCAAATACTTTTTTATTCTAGCCCATTTTACTACAGACAGTCTGTATTTATCGTAGTGATGTTTAGATGGCCGTAATGCAATAACTTTGCTATTTTGCGCTCGAGGTGAACTAAATTAAATTGTATTGGCTCCCTTGCCGTCGGCGGGATCACGGCGGCTCTGTAGGAGAATGTAATTTATGGCACAGTCTGCAAAACGACAATCTCTTTCTCAGAAATGTGGAATAAAATAGTGCTGTCCACCTAACACTAAATGTAAAAAATTAAAATGATTTAATCTGAGTTATTTATTTTTCACACTTTTAAATAATTGGATCGTAGCTACTTCATACCCTTTGTCGTTTGTGTTGGTTATGAAATCCGATCGTTTTATTCATTCTGATTTTTGTTTATTTTAATTTTCATTTACGATCGCATTATTATATGAAAATTTTTGTTACATTGCAGACATATGTTCTGTAGTCCGCTGTCATAACATTTTCTAGTCTACGGTATATTGGTTTGATTTAAAAAAAAAAATAAAAAAAATAAAAGCGAGGAATTTCCAATGCAATGAACATATTTACCAAATGGGTAATTCTTTTGAAAACTTAATGTAAAAGTTTCATGAAAATTGTTTCTTGCTGTTGGAGTGCGCGTTCAGTTCATACACGTGAACATTGTACCTAGCTAGGATAATTTGATTATGTTAGTGTATCTGGTAGGATTGTTTTTGTATGATTAGGTGTGATTCCAGTGCTAGTTTGTACTTTGTACTTGGTAGGATTCTTGCTGCTGAACAAGCTTACTCTACAGGGTTGGAGTCCTGATCGATGTGGTCACTTCTGGCACTACGATCCTTACTTCACTCTAGTGTTTCTTTTGCGCCTCTACATCTTGAAACCTATGCACTTGTTGTACGTCGCTCTGGATAAGAGCGTCTGCTAAATGCCTGTAATGTAAT
This sequence comes from Anguilla rostrata, assembly GCF_018555375.3. NCBI lineage: Eukaryota > Metazoa > Chordata > Actinopteri > Anguilliformes > Anguillidae > Anguilla > Anguilla rostrata. The sequence goes on along the minus strand of NC_057934.1, from coordinate 3,555,761 downwards.
GTAATGTAATGTGAAGGAACACAACGGGAACCTCGTAACATGTGGTTCATTTTGTAGGTTTTCAGCGTAAATATCATTATGTATCCATTCTTTTGCAAGAAGTTCTGCGTATTTTTTTGTGTCTATCGTACTAAAATGATCGACAGTTCAAGCTGCAAAAGTGGAGTAAATTGCAAGTAAATGCACTAGAAGCAGTTCTGGTTGTGGTGAAGAATTTTATCATTGTTAAGTACTACCGTCACACGATATGATAATAATGGAATGCATGCAAACAGAACCTTTAATAATGTCAATGTGCTTTATATTGTAGACACTCCAAATTAGTTACAAGTGATAACTTCTGTACGACATTCACGTCTCATTGAAAGGACAGAATGATTGACACATGGGAGGGGGCGTGTCCACTGTCTGACCTCACTGTCTCTGCCGTGTCTCCCAGGTGACACAGTCCCCGCCCTCACAGTCCTGCCCCCCTCCCGGGAGGAGCTGAGTCAGCAGGGAAAGGCCACACTGGTGTGTCTGGCCAACCGGGGCTTTCCCTCAGACTGGGCCCTGCGCTGGAAGGTGGACGGTGCCGACGTCAGCTCGGGCGTGGCCGGGAGCGCGGGGGTCCTTGGGCAGGACGGCCTGTACAGCTGGAGCAGCTCCCTGACCCTCAGCGCGGACGCCTGGAAGAAGGCGGAGTCGCTGACCTGCGAGGCCACGCAGGGGTCCCAGTCCACCCCCTCTCAGACGCTGAGGAGGGACCAGTGTTCTGAGTAGGCCTGGGGGGGGGCAGCTCACACCCTCTGATCTCACTGTTTTTACCCTGTTCTGCTCTCAGCCCCTCTGCCCCTTACTGCTGACACACTGAACTCAGTCTGTCTGTGAATCCCCTCCTCCAGCCTGAGCTTTTACTGCTAATGTCTCACATGTGCTCTGCTTGTGCTGCTCAGCAAACTTGCACACACATGCTTCCTTACTTGTGTTTGTGTGATTTTGGCGATAGCTGTTAGATCAAACTCATTGACATAATAAAGATTCTTTGAACAGATATTTTTTTGACTGACTGTGATTATTAAAATTAGACTTTGGTGCTCCTGGTGATCCTCTTGTTTTTGTGCAAAGTCTTCAATGATTCCACCAAGTCTGCCCATTCTCGGAAGAAATCAGAATTATCCTCAGACCATTGAACATATTTTTACAACACACCCAATAATTCAAATGAATGGCAATGAAAAAATATGTATTAAAATATTTATAGTCAGTAGTTTAATTGTAAATAGACAATTATTCCTGAATCTTTACAGTGTATTTTTATAGAGTTTTCTTTTCACGGGCAATATGATTATAATTAATTACAAGAAGTGCTATAACCAAGTAAAATTATAAACCATATCAATAAAACCATAATTAAGCTCAAATCTCAGTTTCACTCCCCTCACCCACAGCTCGCAGTTTCTCAGCCCAAAATACCCCCACACCGGAAACAGATGTTTGAACAAGAGGAGGTGGAGGACTCATTTCTATACTGAGGTGAGAATGGGAGGGGGCTGTACCTCACACCTGCGTCAGCATGAATCCCAGGTTAGCGATTTCAGATGTGTGGAGGAACTTAAAGCTGTATTCCATCCATACAGAAACAAACAAGACATTATGGGATACATTTAAACACAAAGATGAACTAACAAAAATGTGTTCTTGTTTCATTAATATTTAAAGCACAAAATTTATTCTAACCAAAAGTTTATCATATTTACTATCTGCATTTTGCTTGCTAAAACAACTTGCAGATATTATATTATATTCTATATTATAATATATTCAATTGCTTCACTGATTTTGGTTTCAGTCATCTTCATTTGTCAACAGCAACTTCCTGAAGTGAGACATTTTATCCAATTAGCTCCACTTCTCAAACGTGCCTGCATACTGCATTATTTCTAGTAGAAGTCTGATGAGAATGGTGGGTTGGGTCCATTCTTTAACTTCTGATTCATCAGTGTCACCACAGAAGGTATTCACTGGTGGTGCAAGCAGAGAAGTATATTAGATAGGAGAAGCAGTAACTGTGTGGCACACCTACACGAAAATATGTCCAAGAAAATATTTTTAAAAATGTTTATGCCGACATGCAAGCACATACTGTCTATGGGAAATGTAATGGAGGTAAGTATGATGGAAGAGCAAGCTGAATCCAGAATTAATAATGAAAGACAAGTGAACAGAACTGTAAAAATCTGATACTATCATTCAGTCCAGCACAGCCGAGGTTAAACCTATATCCCACTTGAACAGAAACACCATTAATAACATGAATTATAGTGTATGTATTGAATACGAACTCATAATACCATTCTGGATTAATTAATTTGAAATCCCACTCATTCCAGCTCTGGGAGAATGTACACATCCTCTGCATTAGTCTGAACTCAAGAGCAAAATGGAGATGATTGCTGCTTGTGAGCTGATGTACTGTGTGATGCCTGTGATGTTGTGGTACAGAAGTGTGTGTGGCTCAGCTGCAGCTCTGCTATGGGCTCAGTGTGTGTGACACAGAGCAGCTCCTCTTCAGGACAGAGAGATGTGCATTCAGAGATGTGGCTCGTTGTCGCCCCCTACAGCCCAGTTGGCAGTACTGCTGTCCCAGACCAGTGCCTCCCCCCTCAGCACCTGCAGTAGGTCCCAGCTGCAGCAGTGCAGTCTCTGTGCAGTCTGACTGAGGGAGGTTTTTGTACGGCTCTCTAACACTGTGTGAACGGCCTGCTATCGCTCTGCTGACAGTAATAATCTCCTGCATCTTCAGCCTGGACTCCAGTGATTTTCAGTGTGAACTGAGTCCCAGATCCACTCCCACTGAAACGATCAGGAAAGCCAGACTGGCGATTTGTGGCAGCATAAATCAGAAGTTTAGGAGCCTGACCAGGTTTCAGCAGGTACCAGTGGAGCCAGATGCTCACACTCTCACTGGCTGTACAGCTGATAGAAACAGTCTCTCCAGGCTGAACAGACTGAGCTGCTGGATCCTGAGTCAGAACTTTATCTGCCATTGATCCTGAAAAAGAAAAAAATGAGAATGGATGTCAATGCACATTGATCTATGCAGATAAATATTTGTAAGCAACATGCTATATTCTGGCAATTTTGACAACACTGGTAACCCTTGTTAAAAATAATAATTTTTTTAAAGTAAGCAAAGAAACTGTGAACTATAACCAGATTTCCAAAGTTAAAATGGTCCATCTTTCTCACCCTGTACAAGGAGTCCCAGCATCACCAGCAGTAGAAAGACTGACATCATCATAATGCTGCCTGTGTCAGTGTTTGTGATCACTGATCAGCACTGAGGGTCTTAAAGTGTGTGGAGCAGTGAGGCAGGACAGGTATGCAAAGCCCCTTCCTCTATACAAATCCTGTCACACACAGTTAGAGGAGCTCTGATGTGTGAACAGCAGTGGGTCTACAGAGGGCTGGGACACGTGCTCTATTCACTGTTATCTACTAGTTAAACATTCAACTGTCAATATTGCTGTTCTGACATAGTATTGTATGATTACAGATGTTTAACTGGTGAATACTGGATATGAAATATGATTGTAAAATATGTGCTGAATTAATTTACATATAGTGTGTTCTAACGGCAGGTTCTTTCAGAATTCAGAAAGCCAGGGGGCAGTATAGTGTACTGGGCTTGTAACCAAAAGGTTATAGGTTTGATTCCTGGGTCGGAACTGCCATTGAACCCTTGAGCAAGGTATTTAAGCTGCATTGCTTCAGTATTTATCCAGTTGTATAAATGGATGCAACGTAAATCCTATGTAAAAATCCTGTATAAGTCGCTCTGAATAAGAGCGTCTGCTAAATGCCTGTAATGTAAATGTAATGATGTCAGGAACAGGAAATGTTTCATTTACCGTACATCCATTAGTATTAATGAAAAGTGAAAATACTGTATTACTGTGAATGTTTCCTGATTTCCCTCAGAAGACCCTCTCTCTTATGATTTTGTGCAGATGTATTTCAACAACAAGCAATGAAGCTGTGTGTTTTATAATATTGGGGAAATGGAGCTAACATAATTCCATGATTTAAAGCAGGTTTTATCCTCAATTTGTCTTAAAGTGTAATTCCTCCATCAGTCCTGGAGAGCTCAGAAAATCCTACTCTACCCCGTGTGCAGCCAGCAGCCGCTAATTCTCATTTAGCACTCAGCCAGCTGAGCAGCGCAGCCACTGAATCTGGGAGCTCACACTGCGCAGCTGGCACAGGCAGACTGCAGGCACACAGTCACCCAGAGGAATCGCTTTTCCTCAGAGAGAAAGGGACGACTGAGCTGAAGGAGTCCCTCCCTCCCTCCTGTGGTGACCTCACAGATAATGACATGTTCCCTTCTGCACAGCGGCTCACCGGATTGGTCAGCGGTGCTGTCAGACTGTAGCTTGTGCTCCTTTATTACGGGGCTGGAGGATCGGATCAGAAGCAGCAGTGGAGCTCTCTGATTGGTCAGGGTGTGTAGCAGCAGCCTGTGTAAGGTGTGCTGGGAGAGCTCTGGACTGAGCGACTCCACTGTGCTGGACTGCCTGCAGTTCACTGCTGCTGGGCTCTGTGCCATCCTGTGTTAAACTCATTAACTATCCATTCATTTAGAAATGTGATATTTTATGTCAGAGCACTGCTTCAGAACAACACATGTCTATTGGCCAGGGAGAGATTAGAAAGCGAAGTCATTGGAAATTCTTCGACATTGTATTCCTAATTAAAAGTTTGGATACTCTGTAATATATTAATATATATGGTAATTGTTTTGATTTGAGAGTATGAACATATTTATAATAATCTACCATTGCTCAGTGTTCCAGATCAGTGCTTCCCCCCTCAGCACCTGCAGTAGGTCCCAGCTGCAGCAGTGCAGTCTCTGTGCAGTCTGACTGAGGGAGGTTTTTGTACGGCTCTCTATCACTGTGTGATCGGCGTATAGACCTGCTGACAGTAATAATCTCCTGCATCTTCAACCTGGACTCCAGTGATTTTCAGTGTGAACTGAGTCCCAGATCCACTCCCACTGAAACGATCAGGAGTCCCAGTGTGGCGTTTTGTGGAATAATAAATCAGAAGTTTAGGAGCCTGACCAGGTTTCTGCAGGTACCAGTAGATTTCGTTGCTCACACTCTCACTGGCTGTACAGCTGATAGAGACAGTGTCTCCAGGCTGAAACGACTGAGCTGCTGGAGACTGAGTCAGAACTATATCTGCCATTGATCCTGAAATAGAACAAAATGAAAATGGATGTCAATTCACGTTAATCTATGCAGATAAATCTTTGTGAGTAATATGCCTTATTCTGGCAATTTTGACAACACTGGAAACTCTTGTTAAAAATCTTTTTTTTTTTTTTTAAAGTAAAAAAAGAAAATGTGAACAACAAGCAAAATTTCTAATTAAAATGGATCCATCTTTCTTACCCTGTACAAGGAGTCCCAGCATCACGAGCAGTAGAAAGTTTGACATCATCATAATGCTGCCTGTGTCAGTGTCTGTGAAAGGACTGGACAGTCACTGATCAGCACTGGGGGTCTTAAAGTGTGTGGAGCAGTGAGGCAGGACAGGTATGCAAAGCCCCTTCCTCTATACAAATCCTGTCACACACAGTTAGAGGAGCTCTGATGTGTGAACAGCAGTGGGTCTACAGAGGGCTGAAACACGTGCTGTTATTACTCAGTTAACAGTTTAAATGTAAATCTTACTATTTTTGGCTTTATAATTTCTGATTATATGAGCATAACTGGTGAAGACAGGCAGGCTGAATATGTTTTATCATTGTGCGAAATATGTGTTGAATAAATTCACGTTGGATGTTATGATTGTAGTTTCTTTATGGGAGTTTGGAAAGTCAGGGGCATCAGTCAGGCTCAGGGTATTATTCAGTCACAGTATATCCATCTAAAATATATGAAAAGTGAAATACGATATTATTTTTAATATTCCCTGATTTCACTCAGAAGGCTTTCTGTCAGATATCGCTAATTTTTATTCATTTTTGGAGATGTATTTAGACATCAAGCAATGAAGATGCTTTTTTAAAATATTGGTAAAACAGAGCAATCCGTGGTAAACATGTTCTACGTTTTAAATAAAACTGTTATCCTCATTTTTGTCCTAGACTCTAATTCTTCCATCAGTCCTGAAGAGCTCAGAATATCCTGCTCTTCCCCATGTGCAGCCAGCAGCTGCTAACTCTCATTTAGCTCTCAGCCAGCTGAGCAGCGCAGCCACTTAATCTGGGAGCTCACACTGCGCAGCTGGCACAGGTAGACTGCAGGCACACAGTCTCCCAGAGGAATCGCTTTTCCTCAGAGAGAAAGGGACGACTGAGCTGAAGGAGTCCCTCCCTCCCTCCTGTGGTGACCTCACAGATAATGATACGATCCCTTCTGCACAGCGGCTCACCGGATTGGTCAGCGGTGCTGTCAGTCTGTAGTCTGTGCTCCTTTATTACGGGGTTGGAGGATCGGATCAGAAGCAGCAGTGGAGCTCTCTGATTGGTCAGGGTGTGTTTGGTCAGCTTTGGACTGAGTGACTCCACTGTGCTGGACTGCCTGCAGTTCACTGCTGCTGGGCTCTGTGCCATCCTGTGTTAAAATGATTAACTATCCATTCATTTAGAAATGTGATATTTTATGTCAGAGCACTGCTTCAGAACAACACATGTCTATTGGCCAGGGAGAGATTAGAAAGCGAAGTCATTGGAAATTCTTCGACATTGTATTCCTAATTAAAAGTTTGGATACTCTGTAATATATTAATATATATGGTAATTGTTTTGATTTGAGAGTATGAACATATTTATAATAATCTACCATTGCTCAGTGTTCCAGATCAGTGCTTCCCCCCTCAGCACCTGCAGTAGGTCCCAGCTGCAGCAGTGCAGTCTCTGTGCAGTCTGACTGAGGGAGGTTTTTGTACGGCTCTCTAACACTGTGTGAATGGCCTGCCATAGCCCTGCTGACAGTAATAATCTCCTGCATCTTCAGCCTGGAATCCAGTGATTTTCAGTGTGAACTGAGTCTCAGATCCACTGCCACTGAAACGATCAGGAATCCCAGACTGGCGAGTTGTGGCATCATAAATCAGAAGTTTAGGAGCCTGACCAGGTTTCTGCAGGTACCAGTGGAGTGTGTGCTTGCTATAACTGGAGCTGTAAACCCTCTGACTGGCTGTACAGCTGATAGAGACAGTCTCTCCCAGCTGAACAGACCGAGCTGCTGGAGACTGAGTCAGAACTATATCTGCCATTGATCCTGAAATAGAAATAAATGAAAATGGATGTCAATGCACATTAATGTATGCAGATAAATCTTGGTAAAAAAAAATGCAATATTACGGTAATTTTGACAGAACACCATTGGCAACTCTTGTATAAACATTCATGTTTAGGAAAGTAAGAAAAGAAAATGTGAACTATAATCAAAATTCCAAATATAAAATGGATCCGTCATTCTTACCCTGTACAAGGAGTCCCAGCATCACCAGCAGTAGAATGTTTGACATCATCATGATGCTTCCTGTGTCAGTGTCTGTGAAAGGACTGGACAGTCACTGATCAGTGCTGGGGGTCTTAAAGTGTGTGGAGCAGTGAGGCGGGACAGGTATGCAAAGCCCCTTCCTCTATACAAATCCTGTCACACACAGTTAGAGGAGCTCTGATGTGTGAACAGCAGTGGGTCTACAGAGGGCTGGGACATGTGCTGTTTTTACCCAGTTAAACACTCAGATGTCAATAATACTATTTTTGGCATTGTACTGTATGAGTTTAGAAGTTTAACTGATGAAGACAGGCTGGCTGAATATGACTTATCATTGAGTGAAATATGTGTTGAATAAATTCACGTTGCATGTTATGATTGCAGTTTCTTCATGGGAGTTTGGAAAGTCAAAGACATCAGTCAGGCGCAGAGAATTATTCAGTTGCAGTCCATCCATTTGGAATTAATGAAAAGTGAAATGCAATATTCTTATGAATGTTCACTGATTTCACACATTCTCAGTTTGTAAATCGCATGATAAATAATGCTACCAGCAATGCAAATTTCATATTCATCCTTCTTCTTTGAGCTAAATCATTAGCATTCATTTTTACAGCATTAACTCAAAGAGTTTATAAAGGGAGTGATGCAGTAATCACTGTCTGTATGGTGTGTGAAAGGCCCCTTATGTGTCCTGTAGTCAAACAGGCAGATCATGCTCATCTCCTGCTGAAGTAGGTGAGGTACTCCAGAGTGACTGCTTTACTGGTATTCATGATTTTAATCCTGTGTGAATCAGACATGTATGCTGGTTTTACTTACCTGCTGTTTAAAATTTTTTTGCACACAATGATACATTTTCTCACTGAACTCAAACATGTCCTGGTTATTCTAATCCAGCACTGAATCCATGCCTTAATTATGAGAGATGCATGTGCAACTGCTCAATGTAGCTCACATTTAAAAATCCCTTATCTCATGTCATGTGACTTTGTCATGGAATTTGATTCAGGTTGTTTTGTAGGAAGTAAAGAAGCTTAAAAGGTGATAAATAATTATTATATTTGCGACTTTAATGCTTGGTAAACACAAAAGGAAATATGCTTTGTAATCAATCGCTTGAGTGACACAATTGCACCATGACCATATTCACTGATTATCACAAAAATGATGATCAGGGAAATCAAAAAAATAATATCTCAGAAAACAATAAAATCAGATTATGTGATTCAGTACAGCACAGCTGTGATGAAACCAGGATTCCACCAGAATAGACGCACCATTAATAATAAATTATCATGTATGTATTGAATACATAGTCATAATACCGTTTCGGGAAGCAATTCATTTGAAACCCAACTCATTCCACCTCTGGGAGAATGTACACATCCTCTGCATGTGTCTGAACTCCAGAGCAATATGGAGATGATTGCTGCTTGTGAGCTGATGTACTGTGTGATGCCTGTGATGTTGTGGTACAGTAGTGTGTGTGGTTCAGCAGCAGCTCTGCTATGCGCTCAGTGTGTGTGACAGAGCAGCTCCTCTTCAGCACAGAGAGGTGTGCATTCAGAGCTGTGGCTCATTGTTGCCCCCTACAGCCCAGTTGGCAGTACTGCTGTCCCAGACCAGTGCCCTCCCCCCTCAGCACCTGCAGTAGGTCCCAGCTGCAGCAGTGCAGTCTCTGTGCAGTCTGACTGAGGGAGGTTTTTGTACGGCTCTCTAACACTGTGTGAACGGCGTGCTATCGTCCTGCTGACAGTAATAATCTCCTGCATCTTCAGCCTGGACTCCAGTGATTTTCAGTGTGAACTGAGTACCGTATCCACTCCCACTGAAACGATCAGGAATCCCAGTCTGGCGAGTTGTGGCATAATAAATCAGAAGTTTAGGAGCCTGACCAGGTTTCTGCAGGTACCAGTTGAGCCAGTTGCTCACACTCTCACTGGCTGTACAGCTGATGGAGACAGTCTCTCCCAGCTGAACAGACCGAGCTGCTGGACCCTGAGTCAGAACTTTATCTGCCATTGATCCTGAAAAAGAAAAAAATGAGAATGGATGTCAATGTACATTGATCTATGCAGATAAATATTTGTAAGCAACATGCTATATTCTGGCAATTTTGACAACACTGGTAACCCTTGTTAAAAATAATAATTTTTTTAAAGTAAGGAAAGAAACTGTGAACTATAACCAGATTTCCAAAGTTAAAATGGATCCATCTTTCTCACCCTGTACAAGGAGTCCCAGCATCACCAGCAGTAGAAAGTTTGACATCATCATAATGCTGCCTGTGTCAGTGTCTGTGAAAGGACTGGACAATCACTGATCAGTACTGGGGGTCTTAAAGTGTGTGGAGCAGTGAGGCAGGACAGGTATGCAAAGCCCCTTCCTCTATACAAATCCTGTCATGCACAGTTAGAGGAGCTCTGATGTGTGAACAGCAGTGGGTCTATAGAGGGCTGGGACATGTGCTGTTTTTAAACTGTTAAACGTTTAAATGTCAATATTTCTATTTTTTGCTTTGTAATTTCTGATTTTACAAGGATAACTGATGAAAACAGGCAGGTTGAATATGGCTTATCATTGTGTAAAATATGAGTTGGATAAATTCACTTTGCATGTTATGATTGTAGTTTCTTTATGGGAGTTTTGTAGAGTCAAAGACATCAGTCAGGGGCAGGGAATTATTCAGTTGCAGTCCATCCCTTTAGAATCAATGAAAAGTGAAATTCTGAATTATTTTGAATGTTTCCTGATTTCACTCATATCTTCTTTCTCTGTTTTAATGCAGTTCAATTGTGACAACTAGCAATGAGATGCTTCTTTTTACTTATTGTGAAAACTAAGCTGACCATGGAAAACGTATTCCATCATTTAAGTCAGGTTTTAGTGTCATTTTTGTCCTAAACTGTAATTCCTCCATCACTCCTGGAGAGCTCAGAAAATCCTGCTCTTCCCCGTGTGCGGCCAGCATCCACTAATTCTCATTTAGCTCTCAGCCAGCTGAGCAGCGCAGCCACTGAATCTGGGAGCTCACACTGCGCAGCTGGCACAGGCAGACTGCAGGCACACAGTCACCCAGAGGAATCGCTTTTCCTCAGAGAGAAAGGGACGACTGAGCTGAAGGAGTCCCTCCCTCCCTCCTGTGGTGACCTCACAGATAATGATACGATCCCTTCTGCACAGCGGCTCACCGGATTGGTCAGCGGTGCTGTCAGACTGTAGCTTGTGCTCCTTTATTACGGGGTTGGAGGATCGGATCAGAAGCAGCAGTGGAGCTCTCTGATTGGTCACGGTGTGTAGCAGCAGCCTGTGTAAGGTGTGCTGGGAGAGCTCTGGACTGAGCGACTCCACTGCGCTGGACTGCCTGCAGTTCACTGCTGCTGGGCTCTGTGCCATCCTGTGTTAAACTCATTAACTATCAATTCATTTAGAAATGTGATATTTTGTGTCATAGCACAGCTTCAGAACACACGTCTGTTGGCCAAGGAGAGATTATGAAGCATAGTTAATGGAAATTATTTAACATGACATTCATAATTTAAAGTTTGGATACACAGAAATTATAATATATGATATTTATTTAGATGTGAGAGTATAAACATTTTTATAATAATCCACCACAGCTCAGTGTTCCAGATCAGTGCCTCCCCCCTCAGCACCTGCAGTAGGTCCCAGCTGCAGCAGTGCAGTCTCTGTGCAGTCTGACTGAGGGAGGTTTTTGTACGGCTCTCTATCACTGTGTGAGCGGCGTGCTCAAGCCCTGCTGACAGTAATAATCTCCTGCATCTTCAGCCTGGACTCCAGTGATTTTCAGTGTGAACTGAGTCCCAGATCCACTCCCACTGAAACGATCAGGAATCCCAGTCTGGCGAGTTGTGGCATAATAAATCAGAAGTTTAGGAGCCTGACCAGGTTTCTGCAGGTACCAGTGGAGTAAGCTCCCGCTAATAACGGAGCTGTAAACACTCTCACTGGCTGTACAGCTGATAGAGACAGTCTCTCCCAGCTGAACAGACCGAGCTGCTGGAGACTGAGTCAGGATTATATCTGCCCTTGATCCTGAAATTGAAAAAAATGAAAATGGATGTCAATACACATTAATCTTTGCAGATAAATCTTGGTAAGCAAAATGCAATATTATGGCAATTTTGACAGGACAATGGTAAGTCTTGTATAAACATTCATGTTTAGAAAAGTAAGAAAAGAAAATGTGAACTATAATCAAAATTCCAAATTAAAATCTTTCTTACCCTTTACAAAGAGACCCAACATCACCAGCAGTAGAAAGTGTGACATCATCATAATGCTGCCTGTGTCAGTGTCTGTGAAAGGACTGGACAGACACTGAATAGCACTGAGGGTCTTAAAGTGTGTGGAGCAGTGAGGCAGGACAGGTATGCAAAGCCCCTTCCTCTATACAAATCCTGTCACACACAGTTAGAGGAGATCTGATGTGTAAACAGCAGTGGGTCTATAGAGGGCAGGGACACGTGCTCTATTCACTGATGTTTTTACCCAGTCAAGCATTTGAAAGTCAATTTTACTGATTCTGATTTTACTGTATGATTATTGATGTGCAATTGGTAAAGACTGGCTGACTATGAGGTATGATTGTAAAATATCTGCTTAAAATATTAACATATTGTGTGCACTGACGACAGGTTCATAACATGAGATCAGACAGTCAGGGACATCAGTCAGTCACAGGAAATTATTCAGTTACAGTACGTCCATGTAGAATCATTGAAAAGTGAAATTCTGAATTATTTTGAATGTTTCCTGATTTCACTCATATCTTCTTTCTCAGTTTTAATGCAACTGTATTGTGACAACTAGCAATGAAGATGCTTCTTTTTAAATACTGTGAAAACTAAGCTGACCGTGGAAAACGTATTCCATGATTTTAGCCTGGTTTTAGTGTCAGTTTTGTCCTAAACTGTAATTCCTCCATGAGTCCTGAAGAGCTCGTCAGACTGTAGCTTGTGCTCCTTTATTACGGGGTTGGAGGATCGGATCAGAAGCAGCAGTGGAGCTCTCTGATTGGTCAGGGTGTGTAGCAGCAGCCTGTGTAAGGTGTGCTGGGAGAGCTCTGGACTGAGCGACTCCACTGTGCTGGACTGCCTGCAGTTCACTGCTGCTGGGCTCTGTGCCATCCTGTGTTGAACTCATGAAGTATTAATTCATTTAGAAATGTGATATTTTATGTCAGCGCACTGCTTCAGAACAACACATGTCTATTGGCCATTGAGAGATAAAGAGAAGTCATTGGAAATTCTTCGACATTGTATTCCTAATGAAAAGTTTGGATACTTTGAAATATATTAATATATATGGAAATTGTTTTGATTTGAGAGTATGAACGTTTTTATAATAATCTACCATTGCTCAGTGTTCCAGACCAGTGCCTCCCCCCTCACCACCTGCAGTAGGTCCCAGCTGCAGCAGTGCAGTCTCTGTGCAGTCTGATTGAGGGAGGTTTTTGTACGGCTCTCTATCAGTGTGTGAACGGCGTGCTCAAGCCCTGCTGACAGTAATAATCTCCTGCATCTTCAGCCTGGACTCCAGTGATTTTCAGTGTGAACTGAGTCCCAGATCCACTCCCACTGAAACGATCAGGAATCCCAGTATGGCGATTTGTGGCAATATATATCAGAAGTTTTGGAGCCTGACCAGGTTTCTGCAGGTACCAGTTCAGGTAGTTGTTGCTAAACGCGCTCACACTCGCACTGGTTGTACAGCTGATAGAGACAGTCTCTCCCAGCTGAACAGACTGAGCTGCTGGAGACTGAGTCAGGACTGTATCTGCCATTGATCCTGAAATAGAAAAAAATGAAAATGGATGTCAATTCACATTAATCTATGCAGATAAATCTTCGTAAGTAACATGCAATATTCTCGCAATTTTGACAACACTGGTAACTCTTGTTAAAAATAAAATAT
>NC_057934.1:3534501-3542216 GCF_018555375.3 Anguilla rostrata | reverse complement strand
TCCTGATTTCATTCATATCTTCTTTCTCAGTTTTAATGCAGTTGTATTGAGACAACTAGCAATGAAGATGCTTATTTTTACTTACTGTGAAAACTAAGCTGACCGTGGAAAACGTATTCCATGATTTAAGTCAGGTTTTAGTGTCATTTTTGTCCTAAACTGTAATTCCTCCATCAGTCCTGGAGAGCTCAGAAAATCCTGCTCTTCCCCGTGTGCAGCCAGCAGCCGCTAATTCTCATTTAGCTCTCAGCCAGCTGAGCAGCGCAGCCACTGAATCTGGGAGCTCACACTGCGCAGCTGGCACAGGCAGACTGCAGGCACACAGTCACCCAGAGGAATCGCTTTTCCTCAGAGAGAAAGGGACGACTGAGCTGAAGGAGTCCCTCCCTCCCTCCTGTGGTGACCTCACAGATAATGATACGATCCCTTCTGCACAGTGGCTCACCGGATTGATCAGCGGTGCTGTCAGACTGTAGTCTGTGCTCCTTTATTACGGGGTTGGAGGATGGGATCAGAAGCAGCAGTGGAGCTCTCTGATTGGTCAGGCAGTGTAGCAGCAGCCTGTGTAAGGTGTGTTGGGAGAGCTCTGGACTGAGCGACTCCACTGTGCTGGACTGCCTGCAGTTCACTGCTGCTGGGCCCTGTGCCATCCTGTGTTAAACTCATTAACTGTTAATGAATTTAGAAATGTGATATTTTATGTCAAAGCAATGCTTCAGAACAACACATGTCTATTGGCCAGGGAGTGATCATAAATCAAAGTCATTGGAAATGTTTTGACCTTACATTCTATATTAAAAGTGTGGATATTCTGAAATATATTTAAATATATGGTGATTGTTTTGAGAGTATAAGTGATTTAATAATAATCCACCACAGCTCAGTGTTCCAGATCAGTGCCTCCCCCCTCAGCACCTGCAGTAGGTCCCAGCTGCAGCAGTGCAGTCTCTGTGCAGTCTGACTGAGGGAGGTTTTTGTACGGCTCTCCATCACTGTGTGAGCGGCAAGCTCTTGCCCTGCTGACAGTAATAATCTCCTGCATCTTCAGCCTGGACTCCTGTGATTTTCAGTGTGAACCGAGTCCCAGATCCACTCCCACTGAAACGATCAGGAATCCCAGACTGGCGATTTGTGGCCCAGTAAATCAGAAGTTTAGTAGCCTGACCAGGTTTCTGCAGGTACCAGTTGAGATAACTGCCCACACTCTGACTGACTGTGCAGTTGATAGAGACAGTGTCTCCCAGCTGAACAGACCGAGCTGCTGGATACTGGAGAGTCAGGATTATATCTGCCATTGATCCTGAAAGAGAAAAATATGATAATGCATGTCAATTCACATTAATCAATGCAGATAAATATTCGTAAGCAATGTGCTATATTCTGGTAATTTGGACAAGATAACACTGGTAACTCTTGTTAAATATATATATTTTTTATAAGTATGCAATGAAAATGTGAACTATGTCCAAAATTCCAAATTGAAATGGATCCATCTATCTTACCCTGTATAAAAAGTCCCAGCATCACCAGCGGTAAAATATTTGACATCATCATAATGCTGCCTGTGTCAGTGTCTGTGAAAGGACTGGACAGTCACTGATAGGTAATGGGGTTCTTAACGTGTGTGGAGCAGTGAGGCAGGACAGGTATGCAAAGCCCCTTCCTCTATACAAATCCTGTCACACACAGTTAGAGGAGCTCTGATGTGTGAACAGTAGTGGGGCTATAGAGGGTTGGGACACGTTCTCTATTCACTGATGTTTTTACCCAGACAGCATATTTTTTGTCTGCATTAAGTGAATTATTTCTGAAATTAGATCACACTTTCATTGATCCATAAATGGTCAGGAGTGTCAGCATATGGACTAACATTTCAAAAAATGTGTATTTAATACATTTCTATTAGTTCTGATAGATATTTTGGTATCCGAAATAAGAAGTTCAGTGATATCATATATTCACAAGAAATCATTCAAATGTTGTATATTCTTGTGAAAAGAATGTGAACTAAAACATTGTCAAAGTGAGCTTTTCCTTTTGTCACTATGAACAATGTTTCATCTCTGATTTCTTTTTTTCTATCTGATATCATATTTATTGAGTCATGCCTTCCAAGCCCATTTTTTCAATGCCCCGCACCACTTTCGTGAAAGCACAGAGAAACTACATCTCCCACAATGCACATTTCCCCAGCAACCACTTCTTTTTTCTCATTGCAGATCACTCAGTGACATGTACAGGCGGGGCTGTCCATGCTGTTCTGCGTATATAGACAGACTACTCCATTGTGGTGTTGCTTCAAACTGCACCGGTTAGGTCTACATGTTATACCAGCCTGGGGGTTTTTTACACAAAGCAGGGTCACTGAATTAACTGGATATCGGTCCTGAGTAAACCCCGGAGCAGCTCTTTTTACTTCAGTCCATGTGCCATATTTTGGGCTGTTCCGGGTTTTACTCAGCGCACTTACCCGGCAAACTCAGTAATCCTGCTTTATGAACCAGGGCCCTGCAGTTTCCTCTCTCTCATTATACTGCAGTGCTTCTATAGGAGCAAAACAGCACTCTCTGTCTTCACCCTGTGGTCACACATTGTAATGGCAGCGTGTGCCTTGCATAGAAGCTCGTCCCATAATGGTGTCCTCTTCATCCACAGAATGTTGATTACTTGAATATTTGGTAGGGAGCACAGGGTCAATCCTGCATTATTTATTCAGATTTGGCCAAAATTGAACTTAAATTAGTCTTCAGTCAGCATGAAAATTCCTCCTATTGTAAATCATTGGGAAACTTAAGAAGAATGCTTTTGCTCACACCTACATCCATGCAAATGAATGAATGAGATTTCCCATGATGTATCAGTTTTTTCACAGCCAAGGGTGAAAGTGAAGTCAGTGCAGAAGATGGAGCTGAGTTTGGAGTTTGGGAAAGAGCAGGAGGAACACTGCTGGGGGGTGTGAGAGTCACTCTCATCTCTGAATGCCCTGTAGCCGGTAGCTCATTGGAATTCGGTATTAATTTCCAAAGAGCCTGTGTAACTACAGGAAAGGATTTATCCTAGAATGTTTCTGGGTCTCATCATCAAAATTAAGGTAACATTGACCAGTGTGCAAAAAATCTGTTTAGATCTGTAATTATAATTTACGCCTGGAAAAATCTCAAATATTAAAAAAAAAAATAAAGTATTACATTCAACATATTTCACTTGTGCATGTTGAGTCCCACCTCTGGTCCAGTAAATGTAATTTAATCGCAATTCAACACTCCAGTCTATTCTTAAATCTGTGCATGTTGTCCTTGTGTTTACAAAGTACTGATATCTCAAGCATATAAGCGCCATTATCTCAAGTGTATTCTGTTAATGAAAGGTTTATGCTTATATAAATTAAAATGGATTTTAAGAGGAAGGTATTTGATCTGCTCACATTAGCATTAAAAGCAATTGTATAAAATATTAGATTATGACAGTTATTAATGCACAAATCTGCTCAGAATTTGAGCAGAGCCCCTCTAGGTCACAGACCAGTGCCTCCCGCCTCAGCACCTGCAGTAGGTCCCAGCTGCAGCAGTGCAGTCTCTGTGCAGTCTGACTGAGGGAGGTTTTTGTACGGCTCTCTATCACTGTGTGAACGGTAAATAGCTGTGCTGACAGTAATAATCTCCTGCATCCTCAGCCTGGACTCCAGTGATTTTCAGTGTGAACTGAGTCCCAGATCCACTCCCACTGAAACGATCAGGAATCCCAGTCTGGCGAGTTGTGGCCCGATAAATCAGAAGTTTAGGAGCCTGACCAGGTTTCTGCAGGTATCAGTAAAGGTAGTCGCTCACACTCTCACTGGCAGTACAGCTGATAGAGACAGTGTCTCCCTGCTGAAAAGACTGAGCTGCTGGATCCTGAGTCAGAACTTTATCTGCCATTGATCCTGAAAAAGAAGAAAATGGAAATGGATGCCAATGCAGATATATATTGTCAATTTATTCTGAATTATTTTTGTGAATTTGACTTGAAAAAATGCCAAATGTTCTTACCCTCTACAAGGAGTCCCAGCATCACCAGCAGTAGAAAGTATGCCATCATCGTAATGCTGCCTGTGTCAGTGTCTGTGAAAGGACTGGACAGTCACTGATCAGCACTGGGGGTCTTAAAGTGTGTGGAGCAGTGAGGCAGGACAGGTATGCAAAGGCTCTTCCTCTATACAAATCCTGTCACACACAGTTAGAGGAGCTCTGATGTGTGAACAGCAGTGGGTCTGTAGAGGGCTGGGACATGCGCTGTTTTTACCCTCTTAAATGTTTAAATGTCAACATTACTATTATTAGCTTTGTAATTTCTGATTTTATAAGCATAACTGGTGAAGACAGGCAGGCTGAATATGGCATATCATTGCGTAAAATATGGGGTGAATAAATTCACGTTGCATGTCATGATTGTAGTTTCTTCATGGCAGTTTGGAAAGTCAAAGACATCTGTCAGGCGCAGGGAATAATTCAGTTGCAGTATATCAATCTAAAATGTATGAAAAGTGCAATATAATATGATTTTTAATATTCCCTGATTTCTCTCAGAAGACCTTCTTTCTTTGAATTTAATGGAGTTGCATTTTAAAATACAAGCAATGAAGATACTTGTGTTTAAATATTGGGAAAACTGACTTAACCTTACAAAAATGTATTCCATGTTTTAAACACCGATTTGTCGTAGTTTTTGTGCAAAACTGAAATTCCTCCATCAGCCCTGAAGAGCTCAGAAAACCCTGCTCTTCCCCGTGTGCAGCCAGCAGCCACTAATTCTCATTTAGCTCTCAACCAGCTGAGCAGCGCAGCCACTGAATCTGGGAGCTCACACTGCGCAGCTGGCACAGGCAGACTGCAGGCACACAGGCACCCAGAGGAATCGCTTTTCCTCAGAGAGAAAGGGACGACTGAGCTGAAGGAGTCCCTCCCTCCCTCCTGTGGTGCCCTCACAGATAATGATACGATCCCTTCTGCACAGCGGCTCACCGGATTGGTCAGCGGTGCTGTCAGACTGTAGGCTGTGCTCCTTTATTACGGGGTTGGAGGATCGGATCAGAAGCAGCAGTGGAGCTCTCTGATTGGTCAGGGTGTGCAGCAGCAGCCTGTGTAAGGTGTGCTGGGAGAGCTCTGGACTGAGCGACTCCACTGTGCTGGACTGCCTGCAGTTCACTGCTGCTGGGCTCTGTGCCATCCTGTGTTAAACTCATTAATTATTAATGAATTAATAAATGTGATATTTCAGGTCAGACCACTGCTTCAGAAGAACACGTCTGTTGGCCAAGGGATAGATTATGAAAAACAGTCACTAGTATTTCATCCAAATTACATTCCTTATTAAAGGTTTGGATACACTGAAATTAAAATATGTGATAATCATTTTGATTTGAGAATATAAACATGTTTATAATAATCTAACAGGGCTCAGTGTTCCTGTAGCTCATTGGAATTCGGTATTCATTTCCAAAGATTACAGGAAAGGAATTATGCCAGAATGTTTCTGGGTCTCATCATCAAAATGAAGGTAACATTCACCAATGTGCAAAAAATCTGTTTCGATCCTTAATTATAATTTACCCATGTAAAATAAAACACTGCATTAAAGATATTTCACTTGTGTGTGTTGAGTCCCACCTCTGGTCCAGTAAATCTAATTAAATTGCAATTCACCATTTCAGTCTATTGTTAAATCTGTGCATCTTTTCCTTGTGTATAAAATGTACTGATATCTCAGGTGTATAAGTGTCAGTTTCTCAAGTGTATTCCTTCAATGAAAGGTTTATGCTCATAAAATTTAAATGGATCTTAACAGGAAGGTTTTGGATTTGCTCACATCAACATTCAGAGAAATGGTATTAAATATTAAAATGGTAAAGTTATTATTGCACAAAACAGCTCAAAATTTGAGCAGAGCCCCTCGGGGTCACAGCCTAGTGCCTCCCCCCTCAGCACCTGCAGTAGGTCCCAGCTGCAGCAGTGCAGTCTCTGTGCAGTCTGACTGAGGGAGGTTTTTGTACGGCTCTCTAACACTGTGTGAACACCACGCTACCACTCATATTATGTGCACTCTGACAGTAATAATCTCCTGCATCTTCAGCCTGGACTCCAATGATTTTTAGTGTGTACTGAGTCCCAGATATACTCCCACTGAAACGATCAGGAATCCCAGCCTGGCGATTTGTGTCTTTATAAATCAGAAGTTTAGGAGCCTGACCAGGTTTCTGCAGGTACCAGCTGAGGTAGTAACCCAAAACCTCATTGGCTGTACAGCTGATAGAGACAGTGTCTCCCTGTTCAAAAGGCCGAGGTGCTGGATCCTGAGTCAGGACTTTATCTGCCATTGATCCTGAAATAGAAAAAAATGAAAATGGATGTCAATTCACATTAGTCTATGCAGATAAATCTTCGTAAGTAACATGCAATATTCTCGGAATTTTGACAACACTGGTAACTCTTGTTAAAATTAATAAT
Source organism: Anguilla rostrata (assembly GCF_018555375.3). Classification (NCBI taxonomy): domain Eukaryota; kingdom Metazoa; phylum Chordata; class Actinopteri; order Anguilliformes; family Anguillidae; genus Anguilla; species Anguilla rostrata. Next base: position 3,535,734 of record NC_057934.1, on the reverse strand, counting down.
TTATTTTAAAAGTAATCAAAGAAAATGTGAACTGCCACCAAAATTCCAAGTTAAATTTGATCCATATTTCTTACCCTGTGCAAGGAGTCCAAGCATCACCAGCAGTAGATAGACTGACATCATCATAATGCTGCCTGTGTCAGTGTCTGTGAAAGGACTGGACAGTCACTGATCAGTGCTGGGGGTCTTAAAGTGTGTGGAGCAGTGAGGCAGGACAGGTATGCAAAGCCCCTTCCTCTATACAAATCCTGTCACACACAGTTAGTGGAGCTCTGATGTGTGAACAGCAGTGGGTCTATAGGGGGCTGGGACACGTGCTTTTTTTACCCAGTTAAACACTCAAATATCAATATTACTATTTTTGGCATTGTACCGTATGGTTTTAGAATTTTAACTGATGAGGACAGGGTTGTTGAATATGACTTATCATTGAGTAAAATGTGTGTTGAACAAATTCACATTGCATGTTCTTTATTGGAGATCAGAAAGGATATCAGTCAGGCACTGGGAATTATTTCATTGCATTCCAGCCATTCAGAATTAATGAAACGTGAAATACAATATTAATACAAAAGTTCCCTGATTTCACACGGAAGATCATCTTTCTCTGAATTTAATGCAGTTGCATTTTCACAACTAGCAATGAAGATGCTTGTGTTTAAATATTGGGAAGAGAGAGCTATCCATGGAAAAAATTTTATTCCATGTCTTAAATAAAATTTCATCCTAATTTTTGTGCTAAACTGTAATCCCTCCATCATTCCTGAAGAGCTCAGAAAATCCTGCTCTTCCCCGTGTGCAGCCAGCAGCCGCTAATTCTCATTTAGCTCTCAGCCAGCTGAGCAGCGCAGCCACTGAATCTGGGAGCTCACACTGCGCAGCTGGCACAGTCAGCACCAACACCATCAGCATTCAACACCAGATGATAATTTCCACTGTCATATCAGTGTTATTACTTCTGGGGTAACAGTGGTACTGATCTAGGAAAAACTCTAAATGAAGCTAAAGTGGCCATTGGCTCAAGAATGTTATCTTCGTAAGATGTTTTCGAAATTAGGTCTAAGTAAGACTAAGAAAAATACAAATTTAAAAAGCTTGAATAATTTCCATTGTAGCTGGCCTTGGTCCTGAATTCCTCTGGGGTTTGGCAATAGCAAGAATCTATGACGCCGTTCAAAGAGGAGGTGGACAGCGCTCCTCTGCTCATCTCGCGCTACTACACCTGTCACCGTC
>NC_057934.1:3521867-3534402 GCF_018555375.3 Anguilla rostrata | reverse complement strand
TGATCAGCACTGGGGGTCTTAAAGTGTGTGGAGCAGTGAGGCAGGACAGGTATGCAAAGCCCCTTCCTCTATACAAATCCTGTCACACACAGTTAGAGGAGCTCTGATGTGTGAACAGCAGTGGGTCTATAGGGGGCTGGGACACGTTCTCTATTCACTGATGTTTTTACACAGACAGCATATTTTTTGTCTGCATTAAGTGATTTTTTCTGAAATTAGATTACACTTTCATTGATCCATAAATGGTCAGGAGTGTCAGCATATTGACTAACATTTCATAAAATGTGTATTTAATACATTTCTGTTTGCTCTGATAGATAATTTGGTATCCGAAATAAGAAGTTCAGTGATATCATATATGCACAAGAAATCATTCAAATGTTGTATATTCTTGTGAAAAGAATGTGAACTAAAACATTGTCAAAGTGAGCTGTTCCTTTTATCACTATGAACATTGCTTCATCTCTGATTTCTTTTTTTTTCTCTATCTGATATCATATTCATTATGTCATGCCATATCCATTTATTCAATGCCCCGCATCACTTTTGTGAAAGCACAGAGAAACTACATTTCCCATAGTGCACATTTCCCCAGCAACCACTTCTATTACCCCACTGCAGATCACTCAGTTACATGTACGGGGAGGGGACTGTACATCCAGTTCACCATATACAGACTGACTACTCCATTGTGGGCTGCTTCAAACTGCATCGGTTAGGTCTACATGTTATACCAGCCTGGGGGTTTTTACACAAAGTAGGGTCACTGAATTAACTGGATATCGGTCCTGAGTAAACCCTGGAGCAGCTCTTTTTACTTCAGTCCATGTGCCATATTTTGGACGGTTCCGGGTTCTACTCAGCGCACTTACCCGGCAAACTCAGTAATCCTGCTTTATGAACCAGGGCCCTGTAGTTTCCTCTCTGTCATCATACTGCACTGCTTTTATATCAGGAGCAAAACAGCACTCTCTGTCTCCTCCCAGTGGTCAGACAGTGTAATGGCAGCTTGTGCCTTGCATAGAAGCTCATCCCATAGTGGTGTCCCCTGCAGCCATAGAATGCAGATTACTTGAAAAGTTAGAAGGAAGCACAGGGTCAAACCTACATTACTTATTCAACTTTGGCTAAAATGTAAGTTAAATTAGTCTTCAGTAAGCATGAAAATTTCTCATATTTTAAATCATGGCGATAATTAAGAACAATGCTTTTGATCACACCTACTGTACATACATGCAAATGAATGAGCGAGATTTCCTATGATGTATCAGTTTTTTCACAACCAAGGGTGAAAGTGAAGTCAGTGCAGAAGATGGAGCTGAGTTTGGAGTTTGGGAAAGAGCAGGAGGAACACTGCTGGGGGGTGTGAGAGTCACTCTCATCTCTGAATCCCCTGTAGCCGGTAGCTCATTGGAATTCTGTATTAATTTCCAAAGATCCTGTGCAACTACAGGAAATGAATTATCCTAGAATGTTTCTGTGTCTCATCATCAAAATTAAGGTAACATTGACCAATGTGCAAAAAATCTGTTTAGATCCTTATTTATAATTTACCCATGGAAACACCTCAAATATGCAAAAAAACAAAAAAAAAAAAACCACAACATTACATTCAAGATATTTCACTTGTGCATGTTGAGTCCCACCTCTGGTCCAGTAAATGTAATTGAATAGCAATTCACCATTTCAGTCTTTAGTTAAATCTGTGCATCTTTTCCTTGTGTTCACAAAATGCTGATTGGGTCCCCCTTCCTATTTCTGTTTCGGAAGAGATTAAACAATTTGAATCTGACCAATTCCTGTGTCTCACGTGTATTCTTTCAATGAAAGGTTTATGCTAATATAATTCAAATGGATCTTAAGTGAAAGGTTTTGTATTTGCTCACATTAACATTTTAGAGAAATTTTATTAAATATCATTATATGAGAGTTATTAATGCATAAAACAGCTCAGAATTTGAGCAGAGCCCGTCTAGGTCACAGATCAGTGCCTCCCCCCTCAGCACCTGCAGTAGGTCCCAGCTGCAGCAGTGCAGTCTCTGTGCAGTCTGACTGAGGGAGGTTTTTGTACGGCTCTCTATCACTGTGTGAGCGGCCAGCTCTCGTCCTGCTGACAGTAATAATCTCCTGCATCTTCAGCCTGGACTCCAGTGATTTTCAGTGTGAACTGAGTCCCAGATCCACTCCCACTGAAACGTTCAGGAATGCCAGTCTGGCGAGTTGTGTCGTCATAAATCAGAAGTTTAGGAGCCTGACCAGGTTTCTGCAGGTACCAGTGGATATCATCATCCAATTCCACACTGGCTGTACAGCTCATAGAGACAGTGTCTCCAGGCTGAACAGACTGAGCAACTGGAGACTGAGTCAGTACTATATCTGCCATTGAACCTGAAATAGAAAAAAATGAAAATGGATGTCAATGCACATTGATCTATGTAGATAAATATTGGTAAGCAACATGCAATATTCTGGCAATTTTGACAACACTGGTAACTCTTGTTAAAAATAAAAAAAATTTTAAAGTATGCAAAGAAACTGTGAACTACAACCAAATTTCCAAAGTTAAAATGGATCCATCTTTCTCACCCTGTACAAGGAGTCCCAGCATCACCAGCAGTAAAAAGTTTGATATCATCATGACGCTGCCTGTGTCAGTGTCTGTGAAAGGACTGGACAGTCACTTATCAGGACTGGGGGTCTTCAAGTGTGTGGAGCAGTCAGGCAGGAAATGTATGCAAAGCCCCTTCCTCTGTACAAATCCTGTCACACACAGTTAGAGGAGCTCTGATGTGTGAACAGCAGTGGGTCTATAGAGGGTTGGGACATGTGCTGTTTTTACCATGTTAAACACTCAAATGTCAATATTACTATTTTTGGCATTGTACCGTATGGTTTTAGAAGTTTAACTAATGAAGACAGGGTTGTTGAATATGACTTATTATTGAGTAAGATGTGTGTTGAACAAATTCACATTGCAAGTTCTTTTTAGAGATCAGAAAGGACATCAGTCAGGCACTGGGAATTATTCTATTGCAGTGCGCCCATTCGGAATTTATGAAATGTGAAATAAAATATTTATATGAATGTTCCCTGATTACACTCGAAATACCATCTTTCTCTGAATTTATTGCAGTTGCATTTTCACAACGTGCGTTGATCAGCTTTCCGAACATCATCTTAATTGTCGTTCCAAGATTCTCCAGCAGGGGACCTCCTAGCGCTACACATGTCTGACGGGTCAGCAGTGTGCACAACAGGCAAGTTTTTGTACAGCCGGTTAATCAGACTGAATCACTGTGGTGGACTTTCGGTGGCGGGACCCAACTGGAAGTCGGCAGTAAGTGGCTATACAAACAAGGCTTTTCAACATTTTCCGCAAAAATATTAGAAGAATCGATCTGTTTCGATACATTCATTTTACATTAAGTTTCTGCAGGTTGTTTGCATTTTACGTTCCACATTCTATTTTCTGCCGGCTGAATCAGTCACTGAAGTTGAACGAGAAGTAAAATAAAAGATATGCATGTGAAAAGTTCAGAAGAGCACGATACATTTGCGTCGGATACATACAAATAGAAGTACACGGAACAATTTTTTTACAAGCGAATCGTTGATACATTTGAAAAGCTGCGTGAAGTCGTAAAAACCAACGGACGGCTGCATCTCTTGAGTGAGAGGTTTTTGTACGGCGGGTGAATGAGTCTGTATCACTGTGGTACACTTTCGGTGGCGGCACAAAACTGTCAGTTGGACGTAAGTAATTCTCTTCCACATCCCTCACTGTCGATGTTTTTGCCTTCTTTTTTTAACATGCTGTAATTTTCCGACGTTCGATGTCGTGAATCAAAATTGTAATTCTTTTAGATGCGTCAATTAAAAACAGAAATGTTATAGTTCGATTGTAAAATGATTTCAAATACTTTTTTTATTCTAGCCCATTTTACTTCGGACAGTCTGTCTTTATCGTATTGATGTTTAGATGGCCGTAATGCAATAACTTTGCTATTTTGCGCTCGAGGTGAACTAAATTAAATTGCATTGGCTCCCTTGCCGTCGGCGGGATCACGGCGGCTCTGTAGGATGTATTATGGCACAGTCTGCAAAACGACAATCTCTTTCTCAGAAATGTGGAATAAAATAGTGTTGTCCACCTAACACTTAATCAGAGTTAATTATTTTTCACACTTTAAAATGAAATTGGATCGTAGCTACTTCATACACTTTGTCGTTTGTGTTGGTTATGAAATCCGATCGTTTTATTCATTCAGATTTTGTTTATTTTAATTTTTATTTACGATCGCATTATTATATGAAAAAATTTGTTACATTGCAGACATATGTTCTGTAGTCTGATGTCATAACATTCGCTAGTCTGCCATATATTGGTTTGATTTAAAAATAAAAAAATTTTTAAACGGAGGAATTTCCAATGTAATAAACATATTCACCAAATGGGTAATTCTTTTGAAAACTTAATGTAAATGTTTTATGAAAATTGTTTCTTGCTGTTGGAGTGCGCGTTCAGTTCATACACGTGAAGGAACACAACGGGAACCTCGTAAAATGTGATTCATCTGTAGGTTTTCAGCGTAAATATCATTAAGTATCCATTCTTTTGCATGAAGTTCTGCGTATTTTATGGGGTCTATGGTACTGAAATAATCGACAGTTCAAGCTGCAAACAGTCGAATAATTGAAACGTAATGACTAGAAGCAGTTCTGGTTGTGGTGAAGAATTTTATCATTAAGTACTACGTCACACGATATGATGGTAATGGAATGCATGCAGAAGAACCTTTATAATGTCAATGTACTTTATATTGTAGACACTCCAAATTAGTTACAAGTGATAATTTCTGTAACATCACGTCTCATCGCAAGGACAGAATGATTGACACATGGGAGGGGCGTGTCCACTGTCTGACCTCACTGTCTCTGCCGTGTCTCCCAGGTGACACAGTCCCCGCCCTCACAGTCCTGCCCCCCTCCCGGGAGGAGCTGAGTCAGCAGGGAAAGGCCACACTGGTGTGTCTGGCCAACCGGGGCTTCCCTCAGACTGGGCCCTGCGCTGGAAGGTGGACGGTGCCGACGTCAGCTCGGGCGTGGCCGGGAGCGCGGGGTCCTGGGGCAGGACGGCCTGTACAGCTGGAGCAGCTCCCTGACTCTCAGCGCGGACGCCTGGAAGAAGGCGGAGTCGCTGACCTGCGAGGCCACGCAGGGGTCCCAGTCCACCCCCTCTCAGACGCTGAGGAGGGACCAGTGTTCTGAGTAGGCCTGGGGGGGGCAGCTCACACCCTCTGATCTCACTGTTTTTACCCTGTTCTGCTCTCAGCCCCTCTGCCCCTTACTGCTGACACACTGAACTCAGTCTGTGTGTGAATCCCTTCCTCCAGCCTGAGCTTTTACTGCTAATATCTCACATGTGCTCTGCTTGTGCTGCTCAACAAACATGCACACACACGCCTCCTTACTTGTGTTTGTGTGATTTTGGCGATAGCTGTTAGATTAAACTCAACTATTACATAATAAAGATTCTTTGAACAGATATTGTTTTGACTGGCTGTTATTATTAAAAATACACTTTGGTGCTCCTGGTGATCCTCTTGTTTTTGTGCAAAGTCTGCAAGGATTCCACCAAGTCAGCCCATTCTCGGATGAAATCAGAATTATCCTCAGACCATTGAACATATTTTTACAACACACCCAATAATTCAAATGAATGGGAATGAAAAAATATGTATTAAAAATATGTAAACTGACAATCAAACAACAATATTTATAGTCAGCAGTTTAATTGTAAATAAACAATTATTCCTGAATCTTTACAGTGTATTTTTAGAGTTTTCTTTTCACGGACAATGTGATTATAATTAATTACAAGAAGTGCTATAACCAAATAAAATTATAAAAAGACCATATCAATAAAACCATAATTAAGCAAGGACTATGGGTGCACTACATACTTAAAGTCCTTCATTTGATATTATACACAGAATGTGATTCTCTATTTTATTTGGATGTTTCTTATTGAATAAATGCAGGTGGGCTCCATAGTGCTGAGAGGCTGTGTGTGAAGTGAGCGATGCGGAATCAGTCAGGGAGGGGCAGGCCCAGATCTGGAGCCCTGCTGAGAGGAGCAGTGATGTGTGAACGCGCTCAGAGCAGTCCTGTGCGGCAGGAAGTGCGCTCGACTCACACTGAGCCCCTGGGGACGGCCCAGACACCTGGGCACAGCGGCGCCCTGTTCCCAGTTTGGGTCAGTCCCACTGAGGGGCCAGCAGAACCAGCCTGCCCCGCCCTGCGTATGCAAATCTGAGTTTCACTCCCCCTCCTACCCCGCGTATGCAAATCTCAGTTTCACTCCCCTCACCCACAGCTCGCAGTTTCTCAGCCAAAAATACCCCCACACCGAAAACAGATGTTTGAACAAGAGGGGGTGGAGGGCTGATTTCTATACTGAGATGAGAAAGAGAGGGGGCTGTACCTCACACCTGCGTCAGCATGAATCCCAGATTAGAGATTTCAGATGTGCAGAGGAACTTAAAGCCATATTCCATTCATACAGAAAAAAGCAAGACATTATGGGATACATTTAAACACAAAGATGAACTAACAAAAATGTGTTCTTGTTTCATTAATATTTAAAGCACAAAATTTATTCTAACCAAAAGTTTATCATATTTACTATCTGCATTTTGCATGCTAAAACAACTTGCAGATATTATATTATATTCTATATTATAATATAGTCAATTGCTTCACTGATTTTGGTTTCAGTCATCTTCATTTGTCAACAGCAACTTCCTGAAGTGAGACATTTTATCCAATTAGCTCCACTCCTCAAACGTGCCTGCATACTGCATTATTTCTAGTAGAAGTCTGATGAGAATGGTGGGTTGTGTCCATTCTTTAACTTCTGATTCATCAGTGTCACCACAGATGGTATTCATTGGTGGTGCAAGCAGAAAAGTATATTAGATAGGAGAAGCAGTAACTGTGTGGCACATCTACACGTAAATATGTCCAAGAAAAATATTTTTAAAATGTTTATGCCTACATGTAAGCACATACTGTCTATGGAAAATGTAATGGAGGGTAAGTATGATGGAAGAGCAAGCTGAATCCAGAATTAATAATGAAAGACAAGTGAACAGAACTGTAAAAATCTGATACTATCATTCAGTCTAGCACGGCCGAGGTTAAACCTGGATCCCATTTGAACAGAAACACCATTAATAACATAAATTATAGTGTATGTATTGAATACGAACTCATAATACCTTTCTGGATTAATTCATTTGAAACCCCACTCATTCCACCTCTGGGAGAATGTACACATCCTCTGCATTAGTCTGAACTCCAGAGCAATATGGAGATGATTGCTGCTTGTGAGCTGATGTACTGTATGATGCCTGTGATGTTGTGGTACAGAAGTGTGTGTGGTTCAGCTGCAGCACTGCTATGGGTTCAGTGTGTGTGTGAAACAGAGCAGCTCCTCTTCAGCACAGAGAGGTGTGCATTCAGGGCTGTGGCTCGTTGTCACCCCCTACAGCCCAGTTGGCAGTACTGCTGTCTCAGATAAGGGACTCCCCCCTCAGCACCTGCAGTAGGTCCCAGATGCAGCAGTGCAGTCTCTGTGCAGTCTGACTGAGGGAGGTATTTGTACGGCTCTCCATCACTGTGTGAGCGGCAAGCTCTTGCCCTGCTGACAGTAATAATCTCCTGCATCTTCAGCCTGGACTCCAGTGATTTTCAGTGTGAACTGATTCCCAGATTCACTCCCACTGAAACGTTCAGGAATCCCAGTCTGTCGATTTGTGGCACCATAAATCAGAAGTTTAGGAGCCTGACCAGGTTTCTGCAGGTACCAGCTGAGATAACTGCCCACACTCTCACTGACTGTACAGCTGATAGAGACAGTGTCGCCCTGCTGAAAAGACTGAGCTGCTGGATCCTGAGTCAGAACTTTATCTGCCATTGATTCTGAAAAAGAAGAAAATGGAAATGGATTTCAACGCAAATATATATTGTCAATTTATTCTGAATTATTTTTGTGAATTTGACTTGAAAAAATGCCAAATGTTCTTACCCTGTACAAGGAGTCCCAGCATCACCAGCAGTAGAATGCTTGACATCTTCTTAATGCTGCCTGTGTCAGTGTCTGTGAAAGGACTGGACAGTCACTGATCAGCACCGAGGGTCTTAAAGTGTTTGGAGCAGTGAGGCAGGACAGGTATGCAAAGCCCCTTCCTCTATACAAATCCTGTCACACACAGTTAGTGGAGCTCTGATGTGTGAACAGCAGGGGGTCTATAGAGGGTTGGGACACGTTCTCTATTCACTGATGTTTATACCAACACAATTTTGTCTGCAGTTAAGTGAATTATTTCTGAAATTAGATTGCACTTTCATTGATCCATAAATGGTCAGGAGTGTCAGCATATTGACAAACATTTCAGAAAATGTGTATTTAATACATTTCTGTTTGTTCTGATAGATATTTTGGTATCCGAAATAAGAAGTTCAGTGATATCATATATGCACAAGATATCATTCAAATGTTGTATATTCTTGTGAAAAGAATGTGAACTAAAACATTGTCAAAGTGAGCTTTGAACATGGTTTCATCTCTGATTTCTTTTTGTTTCTATCTGATATCATATTCCTTATGTTATGCCATCCATTTTCATTTATTCAATGCCCCCCACCACTTTCTGAAAGCACAGAGAAACTACATCTCCCATAATGCACATTCCCCCAGCAACCACTTCTTTTCCACCACTGCTTATCACTCAGTTACATGCACTGGGGGGGGGGGGTGGTGGGGGACTGTACATCCTGTTCAGCATATACAGACAGACTACTCCACTGTGGGGCTGTTTCAAACTGCATCGGTTAGGTCTACATGTTTTACCAGCCTGGGGTTTTTTTTTTCCTCACAAAGCAGGGTCACTGAATTAACTGGATATCGGTCCTGAGTAAACCCTGGAACAGCTTGTTTTACTTCAGTCCATGTGCCATATTTTACATGGTTCCGGGTTTTACTCAGTGCACTTACCCAGCAAACTCAGTAATCCTGCTTTATGAACCAGGGCCCTGTAGTTTTCTCTCCCTCATTATACTGCAGTGCTTTTATATCAGGAGCAAAACAACACTCTCTGTCTCTACCTGGTGGTCACACATTGTAATGGAAACTTGTGCCATGTATAGAAGTTCAACCCATAATGGTGTCCCCAGCAGCCATAGAATTCTGATTACTTGAAAATTTGGAAGGGAGCACAGGATCAATCCTGCATTATTTCTTCAAATTTGGCCAGAATTAAACTTTAATTAGTCTTCAGTAAGCATGAAAATTCCTTTTATTGTAAATCATTGCGAGACTTAAGAACAATGCTTTTGCTCGCACCTACATCCATGCAAATGAATATGATGTACCCATTTTTTCACAACCAAGGGTGAAAGTGAAGTCAGTGCAGAAGATGGAGCTGAGTTTGGAGTTTGGGAAAGAGCAGGAGGAACACTGCTGGGGGGTGTGAGAGTCACTCTCATCTCTGAATGCCCTGTAGCCTTACATTACATTACAGGCATTTAGCAGACACTCTTATCCAGAGCGACTTACACAACTTTTACGTAGCATTTTTTTACATTGTATCCATTTATACAGCTGGATATATACTGAAGCAATTTCGGTGAAGTACCTTGCTCAAGGGTACAACGGCAGTGTCCTACCCGGGAATCGAACCTGCGACCTTTCGGTTACAAGCCCAGTTCCTTACCCACTGTGCTACACTCCGGTAGCTCATTGGAATTCGGTATTAATTTCCAAAGAATAGAGGAAAAGAATTAGCCTAGAATGTTTCTGGGTCTCATCATCAAATTTAAGGTAACATTGACCAGTGTGCAAAAGATATGTTTAGATCATTAATTATAATTTACCCCTGGAAAAACCTCAAATATGAAAAAAACAGACAACAACAAAAAAACAACTATTACATTCAGGATGTTTCACTTGTGTGTGTTGAGTCCCACCTCTGGTCCAGTAAATGTAATTGAATTGCAATTCACCATTTCAGTCCTTAGTTAAATCTGTGCATCTTTTCCTTGTGTTCACAAAGTACTGATATCTCAAGTGTGTAAGCTCCAGAATCTCAAGTGTATTCCTTCAATATAAAGTTTATGCTAATATAATTTAAATGGATCACAACAGGAAGGTTTGGATGTGCTCACATTAACATTTAGAGAAATTGTATTAAATAGTACAATCTGATAGTTATTATTGCACAAAACAGCTCAGAATCTGAGCAGAGTCCCTCTAGGTCACAGATCAGTGCCTCCCCCCTCAGCACCTGCAGTAGGTCCCAGCTGCAGCAGTGCAGTCTCTGTGCAGTCTGACTGAGGGAGGTTTTTGTACGGCTCTCTATCACTGTGTGAACACCCAGCTACCACTGATTTCATGTTCACTCTGACAGTAATAATCTCCTGCATCTTCAGCCTGGACTCCAGTGATTTTCAGTGTGAACTGAGTACTGTTTCCACTCCCACTGAAACGATCAGGAATCCCAGTCTGGCGATTTGTGGCCCAGTAAATCAGAAGTTTAGGAGCCTGACCAGGTTTCTGCAGGTACCAGCTGAGGAAGTTCTCGCTAATATCGGAGGAGTAAACACTCTCACTGGCTGTACAGCTGATAGAGACAGTGTCTCCCATCTGAACAGACCGAGCTACTGGAGACTGAGTCAGAACTATATCTGCCATTGATCCTGAAATAGAAAAAAATGAAAATGGATGTCAATGAACATTGATCTATGTAGATAAACATTGATAAGCAACATGCAATATTCTGGCAATTTTGACAAGACAACAATGGCAACTCTTGTATAAACATTTATGTTTTGAAAAGTAAGCAATGTAAATGTGAACAACAATCAAAAATCCAAAGTTAAAATGGAACCATCTTTCTCACCTTGTACAAAGAGTCCCAGCATCACCAGCAGTAGATAGACTGACATCATCATAACGCTGCCTGTGTCAGTGTCTGTGAAAGGACTGGACAGCCACTGATCAGTGCTGGGGGTCTTAAAGTGTGTGGAGCAGTGAGGCAGGACAGGTATGCAAAGCCCCTTCCTCTATACAAATCCTGTCACACACAGTTAGAGGAGCTCTGATGTGTGAACAGCAGTGGATCTATAGAGGGCTGGGACACGTGCTGTTTTTACCCTGTTAAACATTTAAATGTCAATATTACTATTTTTGGCATTGTAATTTCTGATTTTACAAGCATAACTGGTGAAAACAGGCAGGCTGAATATGGCTTATCATTGTGTAAAATATGAGTTGAATAAATTCACGTGGCATGTTATGATTGTAGTATCTTCATGGCAGTATGGAAAGTCAAAGACATCAATCACGCGCAGGAAATTATTCAGTTACAGTCCATCCATTTAGAATCAATGAAAAGTGAAATACTGTATATTTTGAACATTCACTGATTTCACTCATTCTGTTTTTAAATCGCATGATAAATAATGCTACCAGCAATGCAAATTTCATGTTCATCCTTCTTTGAGCTAAATCATTAGCATTCATTTTTACAGCATTAACTCAAAGAGTTTACAAAGGGAGTGATGCAGTTCTCACTGTCTGTATGGTGAGTGAAAGGCCCGTTATGTGTCCTGTAGTCACACAGGCAGATCACTCTCATCTCCCGCTCAACAAGGAGAGGTACTCCATCATGACTGCTTTACTGGTATTCATGATTTGAATCCTGCGTGAATCAGATATGTCTGTTGGTTTTACATACCCGCTGTTTAAAAATTTCATTAATGTGTTCTGGTAATACTAATCCAGTACTGAATCCATGCCTGAAATATGATGGATGCTTGTGCAACTGCTCGATATATGTCAACTTAAAAAAATCTCTAATCTTATATCATGAGAATTTGTTATGGAATTATGTGCATGCTGTTTTGTCTGAAGTAAAATTCTCAAATGGTGATGAATAATAATAATATTTGATATAATAAAGCTTGGATAACACAGTAGGAAAAATGCTTCGTATTCACTTGATTGTGCGATTCTATTACACCATGACAATTTTTCACAGATTATTACTGAAATGATAATAATGCAAATGATAGAAATGATATCTCAGATAACAGTAAAATCTGATTCTGGGATTCAGCCCAGCACAGCTGCAATGAAACCAGGATTCCACCAGTATAGAAGCACCAAATAATAAAATTTTATGTATGTATTGAAACATAGTCATAATACCATTTCTGGAAGCAATTCATTTGAAACCCACTCATTCCACCTCTGGGAGAATGTACACATCCTCTGCATTAGTCTGAATCCAGGCAATATGGAGTGATTGCTGTTGTGAGCTGATTGGGTTTGACCGGTTTTTGTGGGAAGAAGTGTGTGTGGTTCACTGCAGCTCTGCTATGGGCTCAGTGTGTGTGAAACAGAGCAGCTCCTCTTCAGCACAGAGGGTTGCATTTTGAGCTGGGCTCTTTTTCCCCCACAGCCCAGTTGGAG
>NC_057934.1:3512369-3521767 GCF_018555375.3 Anguilla rostrata | reverse complement strand
TGCTTGTGCGCCCAAATTGCACACGCACGCCTCCTTATTGTGTTTGTGGATTTTGGGATAGCTGTTAGATCAAACTCATTTACATAATAAAGTTTTGAACAGATATTGTTTGACTGGCCTGTGATTATTAAAATAGACTTTGGTGCTCCTGGTGATCCTTGTTTTTGTAAAAAGTCTCATGATTCCACCAAGTCAGCCCATTCTGCATGAAATCAGAATTATCCTCAGACACTGAACATATTTTTACAACACACCAATAATTCAAATGAATGGCAATGAAAAATATGTATTAAAAATGTGTAAACTGACAATGAAACAACAATATTAAAGAGTCAGTAGTTTAATCCAAATAGAATTTATTCCTGAATCTGAACAGCGTATTTGATATAATTTAGGAAAATCCTAAGAAATGTAACCTGAGTTTCTTTTCACGGACAATATAATTATAATTAATTACAAGAAGTACTATAAACAAATGAAATTATAAAAAGACCATATCAATAAAAAATGTAATTAAGCAAAGATTATGGGTCCACTACATTCTTAAAGTCCTTCATTTGAAATTATACACAGAATGTGATAGTCTATTTTATTGGGATGTTTCTTATTGAATAAATGCAGGTGTTTATAGTGGGCTCCATAGTGCTGAGAGGCTGTGTGTGAAGTGAGCGATGCAGAATCAGTCAGGGAGGGGCAGGCCCAGCTCTGGAGCCCTGCTGAGAGGAGAAGTGATGTGTGAGCGCGCTCAGAGCAGTCCTGTGCGGCAGGAAGTGCGCTCGACTCACTCTGAGCCCCTGGGGACGGCCCAGACACCTGGGCACAGCGGCGCCCTGTTCCCAGTTTGGGTCAGTCCCAATGAGGGACCAGCAGAACCAGCCTGCCCCGCCCTGCGCATGCAAATCTGAGTTTCATTCCCCCTCCTACCCCACGTATGCAAATCTGAGTTTCACTCCCCTCACCCACAGCTCGCTGTTTCTCAGCCCAAAATACCCCCAAACCGAAAACAGATGTTTGAACATGAGGAGGTGGAGCATTCATTTCTATACTGAGGTGAGAAAGGGAGGGGGCTGTACCTCACACCTGCTTCAGCATGAATCTCAGATTAGAGATTTCAGATGTGTGCAGAAACTTAAAGCCATTTTCCATCCATACAGAAACAAGCAAGACATTATGGGGTACATTTAAACACAAAGATGAAATAAAAATGCGTTCTTGTATCATAAATATTTAAAGCACATAATGTATTTTAACCAAAATTGATTATATTTTCTATCTGTATTTTGTATTCTAGAAAGAATTTGCACAAATTATTTTATATTCTGCATGTAATATAGTCAATAGCTTCAATGAGTTCTGTTTCAGTCATCTTAATTATTCAATAGGAACGTGCTGAAGTGAGACATTTAATCTGATTAGCTCCTTCTCAAACGTGCCTGCACACTGCATTATGTCTTGTAAAATTCTGATGAGAATGGTGGGTTGTGTCCGTTCTTTAACTTCTGATTCATCAGTGTCACCACAGAAGGTATTCATTGGTGGTGCAAGCAGAGAAGTATATTAGATAGGATAACTTGTAACTGACATGTAAATGTGACCAAGAAAAATATTTTTAAAATGTTATTTAAAAAAACTATGATTCAGTCCAGCACAGCTGTTCTTAAACCTGGATCCGATGTGAAAAGAAACACCTTTAATAACATAAATTATTGTGTATGTTTTGAATACAAACTCATAATACCTTTCTGGAAACAATTAATTGGAAATCCCACTCATTCCACCTCTGGGAGAATGTACACTTCCTCTGTATTAGTCTGAACTCAAGAGCAATATGGAGATGATTGCTGCTTGTGAGCTGATGTGCTGTGTGATGCCTGTGATGTTGTGTTACAGAAGTGTGTGTGGTTCAGCTGCAGCTCTGCAATGGATTCAGTGTGTGTGACACAGAGCAGCTCCTCTTCAGCACAGAGTGGTGTGCATTCAGGGCTGTGGCTCATTGTTGCCCCCTACAGCCCAGTTGGCAGTACTGCTGTCCCAGACCAGTGCCTCCCCCCTCAGCACCTGCAGTAGGACCCAGCTGCAGCAGTGCAGTCTCTGTGCAGTCTGACTGAGGGAGGTTTTTGTACGGCTCTCTATCACTGTGTGAGCGGGAAGCTCTCGCTCTGCTGACAGTAATAATCTCCTGCATCTTCAGCCTGGACTCCAGTGATTTTCAGTGTGAACTGAGTCCCAGATTTACTCCCACTGAAACGATCAGGAATGCCAGTCTGGCGATTTGTGTCCCAATAAATCAGAAGTTTAGGAGCCTGACCAGGTTTCTGCAAGTACCACTGGAGATCGCTGTCCACACTCTCACTGGCTGAACAGCTGATAGAGACAGTGTCTCCCTGCTGAACAGACCGAGCTGGTGGATCCTGAGTCAGAACTATATCTGCCATTGATTCTGAAATACAAAACATGGAAATGGATGTCAATGCACATTAATATTGTCAAACACAATGCAATATTCTGGCAATAATTAGACTAGAATAGCACTATTATGACAACAGCTATGTTTTGAAAAGTAAGCAATGAAAAAATAAAACATAAGCAGAATCCAAAGTTAAAATGGATCAATTTTTCTCACCCTGGACAAGGAGTCCCAGCATCACCAGCAGTAGAAAATGTGACATCATCATAATGCTGCCTGTGTCAGTGTCTGTGAAAGGACTGGACAGTCACTGATCAGCACTGAGGGTCTTAAAGTGTGTGGAGCAGTGAGGCAGGACAGGTATGCAAAGCCCCTTCCTCTATACAAATCCTGTCACACACAGTTAGAGGAGCTCTGATGTGTGAACAGTAGTGGGTCTATAGAGGGCTGGGACATGTGCTCTATTCACTGATGTTTTCACCTTGTCAAGCATTTGAAAGTCAATTTTACTGATGCTGATTGTACTGTACGATTATTGATGTGTAACTGGTAAAGACTGGCTGACTATGAGGTATGATTGTAAATAATATGCTTAAAAAATTAACATATTGTGTGCACTGACGACAGGTTCATAACATGAGATCAGACAGTCAGGGACATCAGTCAGTCACAGGAAATTATTCAGTTACAGTACGTCCATATAGAATCATTTAAAAGTGAAATACTGCATTATTTTGAATGTTTCCTGATTTCTCTCATATCATCTTTCTCAGTTTTAATGCAGTTGTATTGTGAAAACTAGCAATGAAGATGCTTCTTTTTAAATATTGTGAAAATTAAGCTGACCGTGGAAAACGTATTCCATGATTTAAGCTAGGTTTTAGTGTCATTTTTGTCCTAAATTGTAATTCCTCCATCAGTCCTGAAGAGCTCGTCAGACTGTAGCTTGTGCTCCTTTATTACGGGGTTGGAGGATGGGATCAGAAGCAGCAGTGGAGCTCTCTGATTGGTCAGGGTGTGTAGCAGCAGCCTGTGTAAGGTGTGCTGGGAGAGCTCTGGACTGAGCGACTCCACTGTGCTGGACTGCCTGCAGTTCACTGCTGTTGGGCTCTGTGCCATCCTGTGTTGAACTCATGAAGTATTAATTCATTTATAAATGTGATATTTTATGTCAGCGCACTGCTTCAGAACAACACATGTCTATTGGCCATTGAGAGATAAAGAGAAGTCATTGGAAATTCTTCGACATTGTATTCCTAATGAAAAGTTTGGATACTTTGAAATATATTAATATATATGGAAATTGTTTTGATTTGAGAGTATGAACGTTTTTATAATAATCTACCATTGCTCAGTGTTCCAGATCAGTGCCTCCCCCCTCAGCACCTGCAGTAGGTCCCAGCTGCAGCAGTGCAGTCTCTGTGCCGTCTGACTGAGGGAGGTTTATGTACGGCTCTCTATCACTGTGTGAACGGAGTGCTCCAGCCCTGCTGACAGTAATAATCTCCTGCATCTTCAGCCTGGACTCCAGTGATTTTCAGTGTGAATTGAGTCCCAGATCCACTCCCACTGAAACGATCAGGAATCCCAGTCTGGCGAGTTGTGGCATAATAAATCAGAAGTTTAGGAGCCTGACCAGGTTTCTGCAGGTACCAGCTGAGTAAGTCCTTGTTAACACTGGAGTAGTAAATGCTCTCACTGGCTGTACAGCTGATAGAGACAGTGTCTCCCAGCTGAACAGACCGAGCTGCTGGATCCTGAGTCAGGACTATATCTGCCATTGATCCTGAAATAAAAAAAAATGAAAATGGATGTCAATTCATATTAGTCTATGCAGATAAATCTTCGTAAGTAACATGCAATATTCTCGCAATTTTGACAACACTGGTAACTCTTGTTGAAAATAATATATATTTTTTTAAAGTAAGCAAAGAAAATGTGAACTACCACCAAAATTCCAAGTTAAATTTGATCCATCTTTCTTACCCTGTACAAGAAGTCCCAGCATCACCAGCAGTAGAAAGTTTGACGTCATCATAATGCTGCCTGTGTCAGTGTCTGTGAAAGGACTGGACAGTCACTGATCAGTGCTGGGGGTCTTAAAGTGTGTGGAGTAGTGAGGCAGGACAGGTATGCAAATCCCCTTCCTCTATACAAATCCTGTCACACACAGTTAGAGGAGCTCTGATGTGTGAACAGCAGTGGGTCTATAGAGGGCTGGGACACGTTCTCTATTCACTGATGTTTTTACCCAGACAGCATATTTTTTGTCTGCATTAAGTGATTTTTTTCTGAAATTAGATTACGCTTTCATTGATCCTTAAATGGTCAGGAGTGTCAGCATATGGACTAACATTTCAGAAAATGTGTATTTAATACATTTCTATTTGTTCTGATAGATATTTTGGTATCCAAAATAAGAAGTTCAGTGATATCATATATGCACAAGAAATCATTCAAATGTTGTATATTCTTGTGAAAAGAATGTGAACTAAAACATTGTCAAAGTTAGCTTTTCCTTTTGTCACTATGAACATTGTTTCATCTCTGATTTCTTTTTTTTCTATCTGATATCATATTCATTATGTCATGCCTTCCATATCCATTTATTCAATGCCCCGCATCACTTTTGTGAAAGCACAGAGAAACTACATCTCCCACAATGCACATTATCCCAGCAACCACTTCTTTTCCCTCACTGCAGATCACTCATTTACATGTACGGGGGGGGGGGGACTGTACATCCTGTTCAGCATATATAGACAGACTACTCCATTGCGGGGCTGCTTCAAACTGCACCGGTTAGGTCTACATGTTATACCAGCCTGGGGGTTTATTTACACAAAGCAGGGTCACTGAATTAACTGGATATTGGTCCTGAGTAAACCCTGGAGCAGCTCTTTTTACTTCAGTCCATGTGCCATATTTTGGACGGTTTCGGGTTCTACTCAGCGCACTTACCCGGCAAACTCAGTAATCCTGCTTTATGAAACAGGGCCCTGTAGTTTTCTCTCCCTCATTATATTGTAGTGCTTTCATATCAGGAGCAAAACAGCATTTTCTGTCTCCTCCCTGTGGTCACACATTGTAATGGCAGCTTGTGTCATGCATTGAAGCACATCCCATAGTGGTGTCCTCTTCATCCACAAAATTCTGATTACTTGAAAATTTGGAAGGGAGCACAGGGTCTATCCTGCAAATTTATTCAAATTTGGAAAAAATTAAACTTAAATTAGTCTTCATTAAGCATGAAAATTCCTTCTATTGTAAATCATTGCGAAACTTAAGAACAATGCTTTTGCTCGCACCTACATCCATGCAAATGAATGAGCGAGATTTCCTATGATGTACCCATTTTTTCACAACCAAGGGTGAAAGTGAAGTCAGTGCAGAAGATGGAGCTGAGTTTGGAGTTTGGGAAAGAGCAGGAGGAACACTGCTGGGGGGCGTGAGAGTCACTCTCATCTCTGAATGCCCTGTAGCCGGTAGCTCATTGGAATTTGGTATTAATTTCCAAAGATCCTGTGCAACTGCAGGAAAGGATTTATTCTAGAATGTTTCTGTGTCTCATCATCAAAATTAAGGTAACATTGACCAGTGTGCAAAAGATCTGATTACATCCTTAACTATAATTTACCCCTGAAAAAACCTCAAATATGTAAAAAAAAACAACAAAAAAAAAACTATTACATTCAGGATGTTTCACTTGTGCATGTTGAGTCCCACCTCTGGTCCAGTAAATGTAATTGAATTGCAATTCACCACTCCAGTCTTTAATTAAATCTGTGCATCTAATCCTTGTGTTTACAAAGTACTGATATCTCAAGTGTATAAGGTGTATAAGCTCCAGTATCTCAAGTGTATTCCTTCAATGAAAGGTTTATGCTAATATAATTAAAATGGATCACAACAGGAAGGTTTGGATGTGCTCACATTAACATTTAGAGAAATTGTATTAAATAGTAGAATATGATAGTTATTAATGCACAAAACAGCTCAGAATTTGAGTAGAGCCCCTCTAGGTCACAGACCAGTGCCTCCCCCCTCAGCACATGCAGTAGGTCCCAGCTGCAGTGCAGTCTCTGTGCAGTCTGACTGAGGGAGGTTTTTGTACGGCTCTATAACACTGTGTGATCGGCGTATAGCGCTGCAGACAGTAATAATCTCCTGCATCTTCAGCCTGGACTCCTGTGATTTTCAGTGTGAACTGAGTCCCAGATCCACTCCCACTGAAACGATCAGGAATCCCAGTCTGGCGATTTGTGGCAATATATATCAGAAGTTTTGGAGCCTGACCAGGTTTCTGCAGGTACCAGTGGAGATTGTTGTAAACGCTCTCACTGGCTGTACAGCTGATAGAGACAGTCTCTCCCAGCTGAACAGACCGAGCTGCTGGAGACTGAGTCAGAACTATATCTGCCATTGATCCTGAAACAGAAAAAAATGAAAATGGATGTCAATTCACATTAATCTATGCAGATAAATCTTCGTAAGTAACATGCAATATTCTCGCAATTTTGACAACTGGTAACTCTTGTTAAAAATAATATATATTTTTTTAAAGTAAGCAAAGAAAATGTGAACTACCACCAAAATTCCAAGTTAAATTTGATCCATCTTTCTTACCCTGTACAAGGAGTCCCAGCATCACCAGCAGTACAAAGTGTGACATCATCATAATGCTGCCTGTGTCAGTGTCTGTGAAAGGACTGGACAGTCACTGATCAGTGCTGGGGGTCTTAAAGTGTGTGGAGCAGTGAGGCAGGACAGGTATGCAAAGCCCCTTCCTCTATACAAATCCTGTCACACACAATTCGAGGAGCTCTGATGTGTGAACAGTAGAGTGTGCATGGAGAGCTGGGACACGTGCTCTATTCACTGCTGTCTTTACCTACTGTGATCTGTCTTTCTCACTCTTTCTCTCTCCCTCTCCTTCTCTCTCTCCCTCTCTCTCTCTCTCTCCCACTCACCTGATTCCCAGTGTGTGCAGGACCATGGACAGCAGCCGCTGGCCAGAGTGGCCAGATAAAAGGGTCACTGCCCAGAGTCTGGGGATCTCCCTCTGGTACTGCTTCACTGGCGCTGTGTGATCGTCCCCACAGATGCTGATCCAAGCCTGCAAACCTGTGGTTCGCTGTGAACTCATGAACCTGGTGTTCTGTTCTCACCCGCAAACTCTTCACTACATCTGAAGACACCTGGAAACCACCTCACAGATTAAAAAAAAAAAAACAGGATTAACTGAAGTCCAAATTGTGTAGTTCAGTGAAGTGCAGTTTTGAGGGTCCAGGTGACACATCTGGAGATCCAGGCTATGTTGAGGCTTGGCTTCGGGAGGATTGAATCTGCAGCGGTCCATGACTATGGAGTGAGGGACAGGGATCCAGCAATCACTTGAACTCAGGGCGAGGAAACAAAGCTGAATTGATCTGTGAACTCAGGGCAAGTGAGGGCAAGGATCCCCAGGGGAAAATAAACAATGAAAATGAAGTTAGCCACTACATATATTTTCAACACACAAGGAGTCAAGGAATACACGGAGGATGTATTGATTACTTTAACAGACTGTGATCCTTCAGTGACTCAGGATAGAAATTTCCACTTTCATATCAGTGTTATTATCCCTGGGGTAGAAACGGCACTAATCAAGACGAAACTATAAATTCAGTTAAAGTGGCCATCGTATCAAGAATGCTTTCCGTTCAAGTTGTGTTCAAAATAAGGTCTGAGCAAGACTAAGAAAAATACAAATTAAATTAGGTTGAATGATTACCTGTATGGCTGTCCATGGAATTGAATTCCTCTGGGATTCGACAATAGCAGGAAACTATGACGCTTTCCAAAGGAGGAGGTGAAGAGCGCTCCTCTGCTCATCTCTCGCTACTACACCTGTCACCGTCACATCATTTATCATTTCCTACGAATCGAACAGCATTTGTCATAGGAAGTGTTTTGAAACATATTTAATATTGATGACTCTGACACCATAACGACTTGCGTTGATAAGCTTAACAAACATCATCTTAATTGTCGTTCTAAGATTCTCCAGCAGGGGACCTCCTAGCGCTACACATGTCTGACGGGCCAACAGTGTGCACAACAGGCAGGTTTTTGTGCAGCCAGTTAATCAGGCTGACTCACTGTGGTGGACTTTCCGTAGCGGGACTAAACTGGAAGTCGGCAGTAAGTGGCTATACAAACAAGGCTTTTCAATATTTTCCACAGTGATATTAGAAGATTCGATCTGTTTCGATACATTCATTTTACATTACGTTTCTTCGGGTTGTTTGCATTTTACGTTCCACGTTCTATTTTATGCCGGCTGAATCAGAGTCGTTGAGAGGTAGACTTAAAATAAAAGATATGCTCATGAAAATCTCAGAAGAGCACGACACGTTTGCGTGGGATACGTACTAATAAGAGTACATGCATTTATCCGTGCGAATCGTTGATACGTTTGAATAGCTGCGTAAAGTCGTAAAGAATGGAAAAACCAACGGACGGCTGTGTCTCTTGAGTGAGAGGTTTTTGTACGGCGGGTGAATGAGTCTGTATCACTGTGGTACACTTTCGGTGGCGGCACAAAACTGTCAGTTGGACGTAAGTAATTCTCTTCCACATCCCTCACTGTCGATGTTTTTGCCTTCTTTTTTTAATATTCTGTAATTTTCCGACTTTCGATGTCGTGAATCAAAATTGTAATTCTGGAGATGCGTGAATTAAAAACAGAAACGTTATAGTTAGATTGTCAAATGATTTCAAATACTTTTTTATTCTAGCCCATTTTACTTCAGAAAGTCTGTCTTTATCGTATTGATGTTTGGATGGCCGTAATGCAATAACTTTTCTATTTTGCGCTCGAGGTGAACTAAATTAAATTGCATTGGCTCCCTTGCCGTCGGCGGGATCACGGCGGCTGTGTAGGAGAATGTAATTTTTGGCACAGTCTGCAAAACGACAATGCCTTTCTCAGAAATGTGGAATAAAATAG